>NC_065446.1:209292991-209600493 GCF_917563875.1 Diabrotica virgifera virgifera | reverse complement strand
TAGACCACCGATTTATATTATTTAGTAGGAATTTGTTCCGAGCAAATGACGTGGTTATCATCGCCATATAATAATTTATTATTATTCAGTTTTAATCCATCACCCCACGATTGACATAAAGAATAATATTTTTGCGGTGATTTCTTAGTAAAGTATACGTTTTTTACTAAAAAGTACAATCTTATGAAACCAGTCATCATAATCCTTCGACAAACAACGAACTCGCTGTAGACAGAACCAGATTAGAAGTACAGAAGTGACATAATGGCTTAGTGGTTCCCAGAATCCTTCTTTGCGGTCGACCGCCGCACCGCAGCTACCGAAGCCAAACCGGTAGTCAGCTTCTCTCTACACCGACACCACCGGACAATACATGCCTTCATAGTTGCCACTTATTGTCTTCTGCTGCCCTTTCGCGACCCAATAAGGCTGATAAGCGGACCGGACGATGCGGTGGCTGCGGTTAGATTTATGGCGGAAAAACTTGGAATTGAATTAAAGATTACAGAAAAACGCTGTCGCTTGAATTATAATTTTGTCAAGTAGATAATGATACCTTTATTTTCTTTTTAATTTTTTTTATTTTACAGTCATGGACAAAAATATCGAGTGTTTTGAAATTATCATGTGAAGATATATTATGAAAAATTACAGAAAATATTATAATTCGAAATATACAGGGTGATCAACTTCTGTGACAAAGTCCAATATATCTGTTATTATAAAACACATGAAAAAAAGTTGTTAATAAAAGTTATAGACACTTTTAATGTACACATTTTAAAATCAGTAAGAAATATACAGGGTCCTCCATAACACGGTGCCAAACCGAAGTTAGGTTTTTTTTAAATGGAACACCCTGTATTTTATTGAAAATCTGGTTTCTCTAAATTTTTCTGAATAAAAAGATATAACACTTGTCTAGGGTTATACTGAGTGTTTCAAAGTTATGTACACTTTTATCGAAAAATCATACTGGTTTGATCGCCCTGTATGATTCTAACAGTATAATAAACTTATTTTTTTACTGCTGTTGACTGTCAATATTAAAGTAGTTTTAACAACTTACAAATTTTTTATCACTACACAAATTGTAAACAGGGTAAGTCAAAATTCAAAAAAAGTTTTTCTTTATATTTTTAAATGGAACACCCTGTATTTTATATTACCATCAAAAAGTTCTTTCATTATACTTGCATATCTTTTAAATATTCCCTATACCTAAAGTTATTAGTTTTCGAGGTATTTTAGTTATATTGTTGATAACTCATAGATACGTTTATTACAGTAAATGAATTACCCTTAATATTAGAAACCTCCAATGAGTTTGTTAATGATAATTAAAATTAGACTGCATTTAATTTTTTCTCAAGTTTATGGTAAATTCTATACAATAACGACAAATTTATATTTACTAACAAAATGATATTAATTTTCCGCGAAGAAATGGGAACTATAAATTGCTGCAAGTACTTGTTTAAGGTGACTTGGAAATAATTGGTACAAGAACTGTCAGATGTAATATTTTAATTATCTGTACATTTTTATTTTTGTTATTGATTATAATTGTTTGCTATATTGCTATAATTGTTACCTAACCATGAATTTTAGTCGTGAAGAAATGACAGACATGATATGGATTTTAGGAGAGTGTTTCAAAATCTCATTAGTTTCCACAAGAATTCATAAGGAACAAGGAACGGTGTCCATAGCGTCAACAACCAAATAAGAGAGCATTTGACAACTTATTAGACAGGTTTAATCGTACTGGTTCTATTTATGAAGCAAAGAAAAAAACAGAAAAATAAATAGAAACCCCCAGTCTTTATTAAAGATTTGGATTCCTTAAGTAAAAGTAAGCAACTTTTATTCGAGAATTTTTTTCGAATTGTGGATAGATGGCGCTATAATCGGAAAAAACAATTTATCGTGATACCATAGTAGTCAAGAAAGCCACTGCGCATCCGCTCGGGAAAATATTCTAATTCGGATTTTTTGCACAATCTTACTCAAAAAGAACTCCTTTTAACAAATTTGCATGTTGCCAATACCAAAAGGTGGTCAAAAAATTTTTTAAAAGTTTTTTTTGTTTTTTTTTCCTAAAATTATTTTTTTTGCATGGAAAAAAGTTTTTTTAGGTTTTTTGGATCATTCCAGACAGAAAAGGCCTTTAGTGACTTTTCTCTAAAAATGATAGTTTTTGACATAAGCGATTAAAAATTGAAAAATTGTGAAATCGGCCATTTTTAACCCTCAAGAACTATGTGAAAAACTGAAAATTTGAATGTTGCCAAGGTAAGTAGATATTCTTTAAACATCGATTGATGAAATCCCGAAGAGTTTTTTTCAATACAATATTCAAAACTCCTTTGTTTTTTAATTGGTAATCAAGCGTGCGCGACACTATTTTCCACCGACAGTATCGTGCAAATGAAAGGAATAAATTCGCTATTTCGTAAACCGGCGACTTTAAGGAAAAATACCGAAACAGGTCGATTTTTATTTTTAAGTTATGATATTGTGGCGTATATCGTATACTAGTGACGTCATCCGTCTGGGCGTGATGACGTAATCGATGATTTTTTTAAATAAGAATAGGGGTCGTGCGGTAGCTCATTTGAAAGGTTCTTACATTTTCTATTCAGTAATGTAAACATTTACATAATTATTTATACAGGGTGTCCTTGTACTTCTTTTGTTGTCAAATAATTTAAATTAATAAAAATTTTTTGGACAGCGTGTATAAATAATTATGTAAATGTTTATATTACTCAATAGAGAATTGAAAAACCTTTCAAATGAGCTAGCACACGACCCCTATTCTCATTTAAAAAAATCATCGATTACGTCATCACGTCCAGATGGATGACGTCACTAGTATACCATATATGCCACAATATCATAACTTAAAAATAAAAATCGACCTGTTTTGGGATTTTTCCTTTAATTCGCCAGTTTACGAAATAACGAATTTATTCCTTTCATTTGCACCATACTGTCGGTGGAAAATAGTGTCGCGCACGCTTGAGTAGCAATTAAAAAGCAAAGGAGTTTTGAATATTGTATTGCAAAAACTCTTCGGTATTTCATCAATCGATGTTTAAAGAATATCTACCTACCTTGACAACATTCAAATTTTCAGTTTTTCACATAGTTTTTGAGGGTTAAAAAATGGCCGATTTCGCAATTTTTCAATTTTTAATCGCTTATATGTCAAAAACTATAATTTTTAGAGAAAAGTCACAAAAGACCTTTTCTGTTTGGATTGATCCAAAAAAACTAAAAAAACTTTTTTCCATGCAAAAAAAATAATTTTAGGAAAAAAACAAAAGAAAAACGTTTAAAAAAATTTTGACCACCTTTTGGTCCTGGCAACATGCAAATTTGTTAAAAGGAGTCTTTTTTGAGTAAAAATGTGCAAAAAATCCGAATTAGAATATTTTACCTAGCGGATTCGCAGTGGCTTTCTGGACTATAGATAAATTATAGAATCGGTCTAATATATCGAGAAATACACTTACAAATGAAAAACCAAAAATTACGTGTTTAATATTTTTCAGAAACCTATCGAATGATATCAACCACCACCCCCACTCCACATCCTAGAGGAGGGGTGGGGGGTAACTCTAAAATCTTAGATAGCAAGCCTCATTGTTATTGCAAATTTGGATTTGCCATGAAAAATTAAGCAAAATTTATTTGAAACAGTTTTTTAGAATTGTTGATAGATGGCGCTATAATTGGAAAAAGACGATTTATTAGCGCCATCTATCAACAATTCTAAAAAATATTTCGCATAAATGTTGCTTAATTTTTCAGGACAAATCCAAAGCTGCAATAGAAAATGAGGGTTCCTATCTAAGATTTTAGAGTCCCCCCACCCACCTCTATGGTGTGGAGTGGGTTTTTGAATAATATTAAACACGTATTTTTTGATTTTTCATTTGGTAGTGTATTTCTCGATATATTAGAACTTACCTATAGTATCAGGATAATAGGTTTTTTCTGATTATAGCGACATCTATCCACAGTTCAAAAAAAATGTCTCGAATAAAAGTTGCTTACTTTTACGTAAGAAATCCAAATCTGAAATAAAAACTGAGGGTTTCCATTTAAGACTTCAAAGTTACCCCCCACCCCACCTCTAGAGGGTGGAGTGGGGGGGTGGTGTTGGGTGTCGTTCGATAGATTTTTGAAAATTATTGAACACGTATTTTTCAGTTATTCGATACGATGGTTATTTCGAGAAATATTCGACCGTTCCGCTACTTTTGGGACACCCTATACATAAGCGAGTCGAAGGTTGAGATATTAAACATGTTTTATTTCCTGTAATTTTACTTCGATCAAACTGAAATTTTTAGAGAGTATTCTGGAAGTTAGTACTTTTATTTAAAATAATAAAAACTATGGAAATCAATTTTAAGTTTAAAATTAAATTTATTTGACGTTTCGATTTCCACTTCGGAAATAGTTATAAAAATACAAAACATTGATACATAAATTAACTAATTAAATAGATGCTTAATTTTTTAATATTTTGTATTTTGATAACGATTTCCGAAATGGAAATCGAAACGTCAAATACATTTAATTTCAAACTTAAATTGTGGCTTATTTTCTAGTTGAATGTGGACTGCTACGGAATCAATTTGAACTGAAAAATGATTTCTTAGAAGTGGTAATGGAAAATATATCTTAAAAATCTTTGAAACGGTTTTCAATATCTGTCAGCAAATTACAAAGTTTTCTTCATCAGATTTAAACTTATTTTATGGTACATTATTTAATGATTTTAACGAGGGAAATAATTGAACGAATTCTTGCTTTTTTATATGATTAATGAATAGTTTGAATATTATCTTAAAAGTTTCATTTTACTTTCCAAACTTAAAAATTTAGCAAATTTGTCGCAGTTTTTGGTTTCTAAAATAAAGCAATTTCCTACCCTAATTCACAGCATGTTTAAGAACCTTTTCACACTTAACCATCAAATACGATTGTGGTATAAGACATCTGTTCCTATAACTCTTCCGAAAATGCTATGAATGCACGATGATTTAATCCTCTTGAACGAATAGAACTAATAATATTAGTTATACATAATTGAAATGACAGTGTCTTCTTCTGCTTCTTCCTTCTTGTATGTAGGCTTTAAAGCCTGTTTCTTCTTCAATATTATCCTCCTAAATTGTTTAGGTTATCGCACCACCTTTTTCTTGGTCTACCAATACTTCTTCGTCCATTTGGTGACTTATCTCGTGCTATTCGTACTATCCTATCCTCTGCCATTCTACTAATGTGTTCGTTCCACTACTGTTTCCGTTTTGTCACCCATCCATTTATGTCTTCTATATTGCATGATCTTCTTATGTTTTCGCTCCTCTCCCTATCCAACAGACTTTTCCCTGATATTCGTCGGAGTATTTTCATCTCTGTTGTTTCTAGTAATCGTCTCGTTTTAGATGTGTCAGGACTTGTCTCCGCCGTGTATGTTAATATAGGTCTAATTGCTGCTTTATAGATTCTTGCTTTTGTGTCTTGTCTTAAGTGTTTGTTCTTCCAGATTGTGTCATTAAGAGATCCCGCCGCTTTACTTGCTTTTAAGCTTTGTTGTCGTACTTCCTCTTCAACATCTCCGTAACTGGTTCTATCTATTCCCAGATATCTAAACCTTGCTTCCTGCTTTATTATTTTCCCATCAATTTCGATTTTACATCGTAGTGGGTATTTAGATGTTGTCATACATTTGGTTTTTCTGCTGATATCATATTGTATTTCTTGGCTGTTGTATTAAAGATGTGTGTTAATCTTTGTAGATCGTCTTCTGTCTCGGCGATTAATGCGGCGTCGTCTGCATAACACAATACTTTGATTTATTTATTCCCCATTCTGTAACCATGACCTTTACGTACTGCTTCTATTATTTTGTCCATTATTATATTAAAGAGCAGTGGGCTTAATGAGTCACCTTGTCTGACTCCACTTTGTACTGGTATAAACTGCGTTAGTTTTCCATTTATCTTTGCCTGTATTCGACTATGAAAGATGTTTTCGATGGTTTGTATAATATTGATTGGTATGTTTCTTCTATACAGTAAATGTAAGACGTCTTCGACTTGGATGCGATCGAAAGCCCTTGTCAGGTCTATAAAACATAGATATGCTGGTTTATTGTACTCAATGGCCTTTTCTGTGATTTGTCTCAGTACAAATACGGCGTCTACGCAGGATCTTCCGGATCTGAATCCTTGTTGTTCATCTGATAAAGTTGTTAGTTTATTGATTTTGTTGGTTAGGACTTTTGTGGTTAGCTTAAGTGCGGTGTTTAGTAGATTTATACCTCTATAATTATTGTTGGGGTCTTCTTTGTCTCCTATTTTGAACATTGGTATCATTATGCTGTTTCTCCATGCGTCTGGTATCTTGCAGTGCAATATTAGTTTTTGTACAAGTTTTGTCATCTCTAGGGTTATACTTTCTCCTCCGTATTTTAGAAGCTCGTTGGTTATTCCGTCTGGTTCTGGTGACTTCCTATTTTTGAGTGAATTTATGGCTACCCCTACTTCCTGAAAACTGATTTCAATTTCGTGTCTTAATTCAGGTAGGTTATTATTTTGATTATGATTACAAATGACAATGTCTACTTGCAAAACATTTTTGCACAATACCTACTGACGGATTATGCAGTCACAGGGACAAAATAATGAATCATATTCTAGAAATTGTTCATGAACAAAATCTTGCAAGTTTCCTCAACATTACAATATTTGCTCCTCTTAAATTTGGTGCTCCGTCAGTTGTTACACTTACTAGGTGGTTACGGCTTAGTTTAAAATTTTCCAAACAGTTCCTACTTCAAAAAGACTACTTCAAAAATATCGTTTTCATTTGTTGAAATTTCGTGGATTTAATTGAGAGAGTCGACAAAACTCTGTGCCGGAAACATAAAATAATTGTCGCGTTATTTTGAAAATTTGCGGAAAAATCACCCGCTGCGAAAGTGTTAATTAATAGCTGTGTTATCTATATTTAATTATTAATATTAGCAATAATTAAAAAAAATCTTAAAATGAAAATAATTAGCTTCCGCGGGCCGCACGTTGCCCACCCCTGAGCTACAACTTCACTCTCCTCTATTTTTCGTGGCCACCTTGTCGGTTATCGATCCTTCAATTCCCATTTTAAATTTTAGTTAGATAATAGTTTACCGATTATGTGCTTCATTAGTATCTGAATATTGATGAATTCTGTGTTTAAATAAGTATTACTATTTTCCCCTTGTTTACACGAACGCCATTGGTATTATGTACCGTCATGAACAATAACATAGATATTGCCGTTATTCCGGTTCTTTACTGAATAAACTCAAACACCGGTAATAGCCATATTTATGGTTATAAAAAGCAAACAATCGTTCGTAAAAAGGTCGGCGAAAAGCGAAAGAACGAATAGAGATCAACGGGTCTTGTGACTACGAATACAATTCGCAGAATTAATGGCAGCAATTAGATGAATTGATGTTGTTTCCAATAACGAAAAAATATTATTTGTGTATAGAAGCTCGGTGGAATAAATCAACCTTTTATGGGGTTAAAAATTTTAAACGTGGGATCTTGTCTGTCTGTTTACAAAATTGGGAATTCCATAAATGCAATATTGGTTAAAATCAATTTGGAAAAAGTTTATATGTTTATACTTGTATAAAGATGGAAATGTTATATACTTTATACTTGTTTATATAGATGGCGCATTTGGAAATACCTCGATGAAGTCTATACAAAGCGCTCTGCAAAGAGAACATGCAAGTGAATTATTGCAAGTGGATAGTGCCCTAAAGCAGACGATATGCAGACGATACAGTATTGCTGGCAGATAGTGCGCAGGGGCTCCAAAGGATGATGGATAATGTTGTAGAAGCATGTAACAAATAGAGCCTAAAACTAAATTGTAAGGAGACAAAAATAATAATCGTTAGTAAGAACACCAACATAAACGCCCAAATTACCGTAAACAATACAACCCTAGAAAGAATACAGAAAATATTTGGGATGCAACATTAGGGATACTTGGGACTATACCTACGAAATAAAAACTCGTATTGAAAAAGCCAGAAGCTCTTTTAACAGTCTTAGGAAGATTCTCTGCAACGTATCTTTAAGTATCAACATACGCATAAGAATTCTGAGAATCCTAAGATGTTAGGTCTTTAATGTCTTCCTCTACGGAGTAGAAAGCTGAAGTCTTACAGAAGATGCCATAAAATTATTAGAGGCGTTTGCAATGTGGTGCTGCCGACATACGTTGAGGGCCTTATATTACACCACACAACTAACATAACTATTCTCCAGAGGCTAAGAAACACCAAAAAAATAATTAACGCCGTAAAGAACAGAACACTGGCTTACTAAGCATTACTTACATTATGCGTAATAATAAATACCCACTTCTACAGTTAATTCTACAAGGCAAGATTGAGGGCAAGAGAGGCTCTGGACGTAGACGTATATCCTGGCTGGGCAATCTTAGGACGTGGACTGGTTTAACGTCAACTGATCTATTTCATGTATGTGTCCTAGTAAAGTTATCATGAAATCAATTAGTGAAACGAATAACATTACTGATCATGGGCTGCGGAACTCAAGATCCGGCAGGGAAAGGAATACAAAATTAAACCACAGGGCTTCCCAGGTTGCTAGCCAGCGAAATCCCTGTGAGCAAAACATCACCAGACATAAGATGAAAATGAAGAATCCGTATAAAATAGCTACATGGAATGTAACAACTTTATATGAAGCCGGTAAGCTGAGAAATCTACTCTCTGAAATGGACAGACTAAACATTACTATCATGGGGGTATGTGAAAAAAGATGGCCAAATACAGGGAATTTCATAGCACACGGATACGCCGTTTATTTTTCTGGAAATCAAGACCATATGCATCGAAACGGAGTAGCAATAATTATGAAACAGCATATTAGTAAATATGTGACTAACTTCATCCCAATGTCAGACAGAGTAATTTTAATACAGCTGAATGCTAAACCTGTAAATATAAATATCATCCAAGTTTATGCTCCCACTGCAGATGCAGATAAGCAGAAAATGGAAGAATTCTACCATCAAATAGAAGAAGTGCTAAAAACAACAAATAAACACGAAACAACAATAATTATGGGAGACTTTAACGCTAAAGTTGGACAAAAGATGACACAAAACATCACCGGAAAGTTCGGCTTGGGAGAGAGAAATCAAAGAGGTGAGCGTCTAATAGAATTCTGCCAAGAAAATGACTTCGTCATTACAAATACCTGGTTTCAACTTCCAGAAAGGCGTCTCTACACGTGAAAATCCCCTCAAGATGGACATCAAGGTAAAATAGTACGGAATCAAATAGACTACATCCTAATAAACCATCGATTTCGGAACAATATTAAAGATGTAAGAACTTACCCCGGCGCCGACATAAACTCAAACCATAATTTACTCTGCTCCAAAATACAAATTAAATTAAAGAAATTAAGAAAGCCAACTTAGACTAGTAAGATATATCTCGAACCCCTTAAAAACACCCAAACGCGCGAACACATAGCACAGCAGATAAATAGTAAAATGCACAGAATATCAAATATACCAAACGAAAACAGAACTATTAACGAATGTTGGTACGATATTCAAAACTCGATTTTAGAGGACGTAAGGGAATCTTTAAAAACACCTATAATGTTGGCAAAAAATGAATGGACGAACCCAGAAATTCTAGACTTGATGGAAGTTCGACGAAAATACAAAAATAGAAATATTATCAAATACCGTGAAATCAACAAACTCATAAAAAGAAAAATTAAACAGGCCAAAGAATCCTGGCTCGAGAATTCATGTAAAGAAATAGAAGACCTCCAAAAAAAGCATGACAGTTTCAACCTCCACAAGAAACTTAAATATACCTCCGAAATTAGAAAACAGAAAAATGCTCACGTACTTAAAACCGCAGACGGAAAAATTTGTAATCACGAACAACAGTGCAAAGAATGGGAGAGACACATCAATGACCTTTTTGACGATGCTTCTCGAGAAAATGCTCCAAATACTACCTGTGACAACCAATTAGACAGAGGTCCCAGTATACTGAAGTCAGAAGTCATAAAAGAAATACAACAAGCCAAAAACAATAAAGCACCTGGACCAGATCAAATCCCTGTTGAGCTACTTAAACTTTTGGATGAGAAAAACATTACCTACTTGACTACTTTCTTTAACAAAATTTACAACGAAGGAAAAATACAAGATGATTGGTTGGAGTCACTGTTTATAACATTACCAAAGAAAAGCAGGCCCACCAAATGCAGCGATTTTAGACTAATCAGTTTGATGAGTCACACACTTAAGATACTTTTACGTATTATACAAAACCGAGTATTCCTTCTGTGCGAAACTAGAATAGGTAATAAGCAATTTGGACTTAGAAATGGTCTAGGAACTAGAGAAGCACTATTTTGTATGCGCGTTCTATTACAAAAAAGTTGTGAATTCCGAAAGAACGTTTATGTTTGTTTCATCGACTTCGAGAAGGCATTCGACCGAGTACAACATGATACACTTTTCGATTGCCTGCAGGCAGCAGGACTTGACCACTACGATATAAGACTGCTGAAATACTTATAATACAATCAAGTAGCCTCTATCCAAATTGGAGACAGTCGTACTGAAAAACTGCCGATAAAACGTGGAGTAAGACAAGGTTGCGTTTTATCACCCACCCTTTTTAATCTGTACTCTGAACAAATCTTTAGGGAGGCTTTGGATGACAGACAAGAGGGAGTAAGGCTAGGCGGAGAAGTAATCAACAATATTAGATACGCTGACGATACAGCCATTCTTGCTGAAAATTTACAAGATCTTCAGACACTACTAAATCTAGTCAGTGAAGCAAGCTATCGGTGAGGCCTTAAAATCAACATTTCAAAAACAAAGTGGATGGCACTTGGAAAGATTAATATAGATCAAGGTCAGCTTTCTCTTGATGGAGAGGAGTTAGAACGGGTAAATCATTTCAAGTACCTTGGCAGCTGGTTAAATGTAAATTGTGACTCTGATGAAGAGATAATAACTAGGATCGAAATATCACGGAAGGCTTTTATGACCTGGAAACCAGTTTTATGTAATAGAAACCTGTCGATGAATATTCGAAAGGTGTTGAAATGTTATGTGAGGTCTATCCTATTGTATGGTTGTGAGACAAGTACGTTAAAAACCACAATGCTAAACAAAATAGAAGCATTCGAATTGTGGTGCTATCGACGAATCCTAAAGATATCGTGGGTTTCGCACACTTCCAATGAAGATGTTCTTCAAATGATGAATTTGGAACGTCTGCTCATAAGCATCATAAATATAATATAATAATATACAATAATATAATAATACAAGGAAAAGTGGAGGGAAAGAGATGGATTGGTCGAAAGAAACTTTCATGGCTGCGTAATATTAGACAATGGTGTGGCTGCACAGTAGAAGAATTATTTCGCGTAGCAGCCGATAGAGAGAGATTTCAGGAAATTGTAAACATGATGACGGCCAACGTCTGAATACAGACACGGCACCTAAAGAAGAAGAAGATCTATTTCAAGCTGATGTGATTCGAATAAGTTGGGTCAATATGGTCGCCAACATCTCTAAAAGATAGGCACCTATTGAAGAAATGCCCTCAAGGGGGTGAATTCGCAGACGATATTCTAATAGTGACTAGGAGAAAATTTCCCATCACTGTTGCGGATCAGATGCTATATGCCCTTGTAACGTTTACGTTTTCCCAGTGTAGATTTTGGTCTGGTCCCCCTTCATTTCACGCTTTTATCTTAACTGATTAGATCTTAGAGTCCCTATCGGCGTGTTTTTCTTAGAAACACATGTGTCGCTATCGATAGCTGCGTTCTCATGCAAAATGTTAGACTTTAATAGCTTTTTTGTGAAAGATACCGGCGTTGCATCTCATAACTCATTTTAAGTATTGGGGTTGCTAAGCTCTTTACGAGTGGTAAGAAATCTGTTTTTGAATATGTCTCACAGTTTCCCATAATTTTGATTGGTTAAAACCCCACCCCTATCAAACGACGCCAAAGGTCCATAAAAAGCACCAATTCTGAAAATTCAGCGTCATTCTGGCGAGTTGAGTTTTGATACAGTGCAGTCATGTGATTTCGAGTGGCCATTGGTTTGATGGACCCGAGACTCGACTTTTGTTGGTAAGTTAAAAAAAAACAATCTTTTACAAATGCATTAAATACAATTTGCGTTTTTCTATATTTTTTAAAGGGTCCATCCACCCATTATGTTGTCCATCTAAGTTAGCCTTGTTGTCAATATAATTCTTCATGTATGAGCCGTTCTTCTGAGCTAGTAAATAGTCTAGTCTGAAACATGGGCTTTCTCTACCTAAGTTCGCGAGTGAGTGATAAACAGTTACTTTATTTTCATTTTAACATGACATAAGGTCATTGCCTAATTTTTTTATAGATCGCTATGTAGTTTGGTGCATAAAGATATTTTCTTTATGTAAATATGTATTTTTTTGAGTATTATTAAGTATTAGATTTATGAGTTAAGCAAAGAGCTCTTTTCCTTTTATGTTTGTAAGTGAACGGTAATATTTTCAGATTTTATTTAGAATATCGACTTTTTATTTTTTTGAGCACCTAGCTATTTAGTTCATTTTCGTTTGAGTTAATAAGAGTTATATTCGTTCACTTACATTTTGTACTTTTTTGGGTTTTACTGTGTTGGTGAATAAACCAATTTATATACAGTAATAATTACATGTATTTGAAGTTTTATTTTTTTTGGTCAACAATTTTATAGTTATTTGTCGGTATATATTATGTAAATATTGAGTATTACGTTATCGAGAATACATTTTTTAAGTATTTTAATAAATGTTACGTTGAAACGTACGATGTTGCTTTTTATTTAATTTTATTTACAGCTCAAGACTAGGAACAATGTTGTTTTGTCGTAGCATTGTTGCTAATTTTTCTTTTGTATCATTAAGTGGCGTAGTAGAGTTACTAATTTCTTTGTTGCGTTACGTATCGTTAATTGTTCCTTTGTAAATTTAAAACGGTTAAAATTTAATGGCGCCCAATATTTTCGTTTGTATATTCAGTATTTTCGTTTTCTTAGAGTCCAAGTGTCAAACCAACAGTTAATGTTATCTATTTATCTTTTGTCTATCGTCGTTTCATACCATTATTTATTCATTTAACATCTATCATTGTAACAGAAGCCCAACCCAAAGAACCACGCCCACATCTCTTTGCCCACTGAGCAACGTGGCCTTTGTTTCGTCAATGTGAACGAATGGACCTTTCCATCTTCGGTCATTCCTTATTTCATCTAAGGATAATATCGTCCTGATCCTCCTGGTTCAGCCTTCATGACCCCTTGTCCATCCGATCGTTATACCCTTCATTACATAGAGCACTAGTGTCTGATAGGGAACCTCTTCGTGAACCATTCCAAAATTAAATTGGTAGCCTTTAAAGATAAAAGGAAGCTTACTGGTCTGAGAGTTGAAATTATTTGGAAAGGTACTGGAAAGATCCCCAATGAGGTCAAGTATTTAGGGGTAACCCGGGTTACCGAAATGATGAGTGAATATTGCCGTTTAAGAAACCACCTATACAAACTTGGTACCTAACGTCAATGAATCATGGTAGAGAAAGTTCAAAATGGAAGAAGATACTGCCATACACATACACATACTCATGTACTATTACTATGCTATTGCAATGTGCTCAGTGATGTAAGGCAGGAATTCACTGATCAACTGCTGTTTGAACTAGAAGAGATCCTAAAACTACCAATAAAAAAACTGTTAGCTTTCGTTGAGGCCACAGAACTTATTACAGTTTAAGGAAAAAACAAAGTATGGTACGAAGGTCTTACGACCAAATGCAGGAGAAATTATTTAGGAAATGTCTTGCCTGATTTAGGAAAAGAAGAAGAAGATGCAAACAATCGTTCGTAAAAAGGTCCGCGAAAAGCGAAAGAACTAATAGAGATCAACGGGTCTTTTGACTACGAATTCAATTCTCAGAATTAATGGCAGCAATTAGATGAATTGATGTTGTTTCCAATAACGAAAAAATATTATTTGTGTATAGAAGCTCGGTAGAATATATTATGATAAGGGAGCTCAAGCGGGGATTTTTGCAGTTACTCGAGCGCGTCAGATTATCACATGGGGAAAAACCTTGTACCCTGTAAATGTACCCCTACCATATATTGGACCTTAATACAGGAGAGTTCGTTAAGGGGGGTCCGAAAAAATAGAAAAACTCCAAATCGGCAGATTAAGATATGGTAAGTTAAGTAGATTACATGCAGAACAGTGTATATTTTAAAAATATGACGATTTGAGCGGGGGCGTAAGGAAATGGGTGAGTAACAAAGATTCACAAGAAAAAAAGCGAATATTTCGAGAAATAAACGTCAGATCGAAGAATTGAAAAATACGTCTTGTATATTTTTTAAAATTCTATCGAATGACACTAAACACGACCTTCCACGGAGAGAGCTGGGGGTAAATTTAAAATTTAAAAAACTGCAAAATACACGTATTCAATATTATTCAAAAATTTATCAAATGACACCGAACACTACCCCCCACGGAGGTTGGGAAATGGTTTACTTTAAAATATTAACTAGGAGCCCCATTTTTTATTGCAGATTTGGATTCCTTACGTACAAATAAATAAATTTTATTGGAAACTTTTTTTCTAATTATGGAGAGATGGCGTTATAATCGGAAAAAATGATTGTTGGAAATGGAAAATTAAATTGAAAAATGGAGAGTCCCACACTTTATGGAAAACTTATCTTAACTTTTTTTGGTTTTATAATCTAATCTTCACAACCTAATAGGTCACTATATCGCTAGAGTAACTGCACATTTAGCATACTTTCCTCCCCTAATATTACCGTTTCATGGGGTTAACATTTTTAAACGTGGGATTTTGTCTGCCTGTTTTCAAAATTGAGAATTCTATAAATTCAACATTGGTTGCAAAAAATTTGGAAAGAGTGTATCTATTTTAGATATAGAGGTGCATTTGATAATACCTCCATGAAGTCTATCCCATTCGCTGCCGATCGAAGAGGATGGAACTTGGCTAGGAGCCGTTTTGTTGAACGGCACGTAACTTAGGAAACCGTGTCACCAGCTGGCGCATGAACGGCACCTGACTGAAGTAACCACATCACTCGCTGGCGCGTGATCGGCACCGAATTAATCTAATAATACAAAGTGCACTGGTGAGGAAAGAAATTAATAAAACAATATGTAAGTGGATTATTCAGATGCTTCGAAACAGAATAATATCCACATATACGTAGGAAATTGCTATAAATCTCAGGGCAAATAAGGGGTGTCCTCAAGTGGGGATATGTCAACGTCATTATGGAACATAAACATTATTGTAATAGTCTTCTTCTTCTTGATGTGCCTATGTGTGACGAATGTTGGGGATCATCATGGAAATATTCACTTTATCTGCAGCAAAGCGGAAAAGCTGCACATATGTTGTGTTGAACCAAGTTCTGAGGTTCTTTAACTTGATGTTCTTCTTGTTCCTGGACCTCGCTTTCCAAATACCGTTCCTTGCAGGATGGCTTGTAGGAGGGCATATCTGGATTCATTTCGCATAATGTGTCCAAAGTATTCCAACTTTCAAGATTTGATGGTGGTTAGTATCCGGACTGGGACGATTCGCCGTCGCCGTTTCGCCGTCGCCATTTCGCCGTCGCCGTTTCGCCGTCGAGCCACTGCGCCGTCGGCCGTTTCACCGTGGAGCCAGTTCACCGCCGGCCGTTTCGCCATCGCCATCCCGGCATTGGTTAAGTTTACAAGAACGTGATAACATACTAATTTTTTTTATACTAAATATCGCAAGAACGTGACAACATACTAGCCTTTTTTTATACTAAATGCCAGGGTAAATACTTCAGTACAAATCAGTCAGTACAAATTAAGGACAATAAACAAGAGTATAATTAGAATACATCATTAAATAGATAAATATGACTATTATCATATTCCCGGAAATAAACAATATTTAGAAAAGGAATTTCAATTGCTTTTACTGTATCAAAAAAAAACTTCATTATGCAAAAGTGATAGTATATAATCGTTCGAAAACCATTCAAAACTTATATACAAGTAATGATCATCCCGAAATTATAAGTACGAATGCTAACAACGAAATGGCGACGGCGAAATGGCTCGACGGCGAAACGGCGACGGCGAAATGGCTCGACGGCGAAACGGCGACGGCGAAACGGCGACGGCGAAATGGCGACGGCGAAACGGCGACGGCGAAACGGCGACGGCGAAATGTCCTAGACCCGTTAGTATCTACCTCTCGGTTATTCCCCATTCTTCTAAGGACCTCCTCATTTTTGACCCGATCAGTCCATAAGAATTCTCCGATATAGCCACATCCCAATACTTTCAGTTTTCGTCACATATCTTCGTTCAAGGTCCATGATTCAACACCATAAAAAAGGACAGATAAGATATAGCATCTCAGCATTCCTACTTTTAAACCAAGAGAAAGTTTGTGGTTCTAGAAAAAGGCTCCCATACGGTTGAAGGTTGATCTAGCTTTTCCGATTCGCGCTCTTGTCTCTTGGTTGTTGGTCCATTCTTTATTTATTATGATGCCGAGGTAGTTGTAGTGCCTCACTCTTTCTACAGAGGTTTGACACAAAAATCTACACCCAAGAGGGTAGAAGATCTAAAGATTATATTGACACAAAAAGATGAATGTATGACATGTAATTTATTTAATTTTAAATACATTTTACTGCTGTCAGGAAACAGAAAAAAATTAATTTGAAAAATAAAAGTTGATTTTCGCTTAAACGAAATGTTCAAACTGCCAAAAGGCAGGTGGGTCGCAGCTTTAACATTGAATTTAAGCTCACAACAATATTTATTTTATGCCAAAAAATCGCAATTTAAAAATAAAAATCGACCTGTCTCGGGATTTTTTCCTAAAATCTTCGGTGTACGAAATAATCAATTTATACGTTACTTTATGGACGCACTGTATATGGTAGCCACATTGTGGTTAACTTAAAACATTATTTGCAGTAGCAAATAAGGAACTAAAATCCTCAAAAAATAAATTTAGTAATATTTTGTTACTTATATTTCCAGATTTTATTACTACGATTGTTCCAAAAATGGTGGTATGATAAAATACAAGGCAAGATGATTATTACAATACAAAAACGGCAAAGTATATAGGCCAAAAATATCTTGATAGCTATGATCCATGAAATTGTTAAAGGGCAGCTTATTACCTACATCTACTTACATGTCTCAGCATAAAATGAAAATGTCAATGAGAACTCACCTGTAACAAAAATATAATATTAAGAAAAGTATTTTTTCATAAAACATTACTTTTATTTTACTAAAATATTTGTACGATTATCATTGTGTCCTTGTAACTAGATATTTTATATTTTAATTTAGACATACATAGTGGTAGGGGAGCCCAAGCGAGGATTTTTGCAGTTACTCGAGCGCGTCAGATTATAAGATGGGGAGAAACCATGTACCTTGTAAATTTACCTCTACCATATATTGGCTCTTAATACAGGGGTGTTCGTTAAGAGGGGTCCGAAAAAAAAAATCTATCCTTAGAAAACCTCGAAATCGTCAGATTAAGATAAGGCAAGTTAAAAACATGCAAAACGGTGCATATTTCAAAAATCTGACGATTTGAACGGGGTGTAAGAAAATGGGCGAGTCACAAAGTTTCACAAAAAAAGTGAATATTTCGCGAAGTGAACATCAGATCGAAAAACTGAAAAATACACTTATTCAATATTTTTGAGAAATCTATCGAATGACAACAAACACGATCCCTCACGGAGTTGGGGTGGAGGGTTACTTTAAAATCTTAAATAGAAGCGCCCATTTTTTATATTAGATTTGGATTCCGTACGTAAAAATACGTAACTTTTATTCAACCCATTTTTTCGAATTATGGATAGATTGCGCTGTTAACGTAAAAAACGATTGTTGGAAATGAAAAGTTTAATTAAAAAATGGAAAGTCCCCCACTTTATGGAAAACTTAACTTTTATCTGGTTTTAGGACCTACTCTTCACAACCAAATAGGTTTCTATAACGCTCGAGTAACTGCAAATTTAGCATATTTTCCTCCCCTACTATAGGTGGTAAAATAAACAAAACGTGGCTCATAAATATTGATACGAAAATGTACAATGGCAGAGAGAATGGTACATTCTCAATACATCAACTACACAAGGTACACCATGCATTTTGTAGTTATCATTATTTTATTCTGTAAGAAATTTGGCAACTGCGTGACATTTTAGTGATTTTCTAAATTATGTTTGAATTTTTTAATCTGTTAACTTTTGCACGAATTGGTTTTCACGTAATTTGTAATGGGTAATCCTTTCGGGCAACAGATTCAGTAAAAAGCATGTGTATTTAAAATAAAAATATATTCTTTTTATCCCAATACAAAATAAAATAATTTATTATTATAATTGGGAAAGAAGGCACAATTTAACTTAAAAAATGATTTTATTGACGTTTCCACTTCCAACTCGGACGTCGTTATCAAAATACAAACTATTACTAAATAAACAAAAATGTTGTTGCTTAGTAAAAAAAATTCTTATAATTTATTTAATATAATATGACTCATACATATCGGCAATTCTGGCATATATTATATTTTTAAAGTAGAAGACTTTAAAATGATATTGCCAATATTTATGAGTTGCGTTCCTGGGACGACTTTATTGAAAGATTCGATTACATAAATCAACTTTAACTCAAGGATATCCGTCACAAAAAAATTCATAGCATGTGATTTGTTATTAAAAAACCACTACATGCCATGGTGACAGTAAAATTCTCGTGTTAGTGATTCCATAATAATCACGAGGAAAACAAGGAAAACACCTCATGATACTATCCCGATATTGTAAATATTTAGTCTTACATTCAGTGGACTCTCAAAACTAACACCAAACTCTGATCTTAGATGTATAATAATTTAAATTATAACTAATATTAATAATACATAGTATTGTGGATCAATCTATCAATCAAAGATATAATAAAATTTTTAATTTTTTTAATATAACGCGGGCACATAAATTTGACCCACTCTGTACATTGATTTGTAACTATTTATTATAAGTAGTTTTTAAGAAGTGATTTATCGTTAGTAAGCTTTTTCCCTGAAAAATAGAACACATTAGGAAAGAAAGTGATATGAATAGACTAGACCATGATTGTTCAGGGTATTTGGAGATTATAACGGTGTTTTGTTATGCACGATTCCAAAAGCCACATTAATTAGTTCTTAGGAAATTAAGGTAAAGAAAGTTTGGAATTTTACATATGTTTGTTTAATGATAGGAATATTTAGATAATTTCCGGAAGGTCCTAAGTTTGGGTAGGAATATTTTTGAGAGAATGACTGTTTGTTTTCAAATAAAAAAAAAGAAGGTGGGGAGATAAATGTTTCTGATTGGCTAGGCACTTTGGAATGGGAAAAGTTTTGTTTTTAATGTTGAGATAGTTTTGGAAGGACGAACTCATTATGTTATTGGCATCGCTGAAGAGCACTCAACGTTTTCGTGGATAGCTAGATAGCCAGTACCAGTGGGTGTTTTAATAGTGGAGAATAGAGCTGAAAAGTGGAACGAGAGACAGATCAAATTGAGACGAAATACCTCTTTGATTCTGTATTATTGTGAGAAGGAGAGGAGAGAATTTTTTGGAGTTTGTGTTGTTGGAGAATTGGTGCTGGTATGCTGATAGATTTGAAGCTTGAGAACGGAGAGGGCTTTGATGGGTAGCCTAACATAGTCAACGAGGGATAGCTTTTTTAGGTCAAGAGAAGACAGCAGAGTGTGTGAAGCAAAAGGTCAGTCAGTTTATGTGAAAAATATTTTTATATTCGGAAATTAAAATTTTGAGTAAAAGCACATTAATTAAGATTCCAATATTTCAAAAAGTAAATAGGAAGAATAGGTAATTTGCGAATACCTAAATTTGTTTGTTTAGCTTGTTTTATCAAAGTCATCGGGAACAAACCGAAAAATTGTTTTTTTAACTAGAATAAATTTAAGTGGTAAAAATTTCATTCGGACAGCTGTGTCCACAGGTTTTAAATTTGATCGATTTCTAGAGTATTGATTTTGATAATAAAATTCTGTATGCTTATACTATATTTCTATTTAATTCCTTTTCCTAATTTTATTCCCGATTAGAACCAACTAAGAGATACTGAAACCACGAGAGAAGATAAGTATAACATAAGATAATTTAGATATTTTTTTGTATTATAAAAAGGCACCCTGAGATTTTTTATTAATTTTTTTTGTATGATTTGCGACAATTGGATAAGTGATTAAATAATTAATTGAAGTAATCAAATAAAGATTAAGTGATATTAAAGTAAAACAAATTAGATCATAACCATAGATATAAATTAATACTAAAATATAAATTATGTAATATCCTCCATATGTTATTATTGACTTACTAATCTTGGTATTTTCTTTCTATTAACTTCTCCTTTTAGTATGGGTAAAAACAAAGACGACCTACAGTATATAGCAAGAAAACTGAAGGAGGAATATGAACAGTGGGGCTTGGAAATTAATGTGGAAAAAACTAAATACCTACCCATAGGAGCTGAGTTATCCGATATCGAACTAAACGATAATGAACAAATCACATCCTGTAGTGAATACACGTACCTGGGAGTAATCTTCGATAGAACGGGAAAGACTATGAGGAAATAAATAAAAGGGTAACACAAGCTAGAAGAACAATTGGATGCCTAAATGGAATACTTTGGAGCTCCGAAATAGAAATACAGCAAAAATACAACATCTATGAAACACTTATTAAAAGCAGCCTATTTTACGAAGCAGAAACTTGGAGAATAACCGAGAACAACAGGAAAAAATTAGAAGCTGTAGAAATGGATGTGTTTAGAAGATCGTTAGGTATATCCCGTAGGGAAAGAATTCGAAATGAGGAAGTAAGACGACGAATTGGAATTGATAATTACTTAACAATAGACATTGAGAGGAAACAGTTGATTTGGTATGGTCATGTTCAAAGAATGGAAGACACAAGACTGCCCAAAAAGATCTTGAAGTGGGTACCACCAAACCGCAAAAAACGAGGAAGACCCAAAAAGACATGGAAAGAAGGGGTAACCAAAGCAATGAGTACAAGGGATCTTAGAGATGGCCAATGGAAGGATAGAAGGACATGGAAGTTAGGCATCGGACAACGTCGAAAGACGTTCTAAAACCGATACAAACATACAACCACATCCTACTGTATTCTACCGAGGAATTTGCGACACAATGGTTTCATTTAGCATAATTAGAGCCGCTTCTTTGATTTTTCTCTTTTTACTATCTCTCAGGACTATACTTGGATCTTTCCACTGACCTCTATGTTCATTGTCTCATGCATGTTGACATATTTGAGATGTATCAAATTCTTTATTTTTAATATAAGTCTAATGTTCACTTATTCTAACGTTTATTGGTCTTGATGTTTCACCTAAATAAAATTGTTCGCATTTATAAAGTATTTTATAAATACAATTGTTTGTTCGTTCTTGTTCATTTTTAGGTTTAGTTTTATACAAAATAGATCTCAATGTCTTTGTTGTCTTGAATGTTGTTGAAATGTTTAAATTATTTTCTATTGTTTTTCTATTTTCTAAAACAATAGGAAATAAATTCAACATTTCAACAACATTCAAAACAACAAACACATTGAGATCTATTTTATCTAAAACTAAACCTAACAATGAACAAGAAAGAAATTTTCGTGGCTTCTAAAATTTGCAATTCGTTGGATGGTGTTTAGAAGCCACGAATGGTGTAACCAGAAGATTAGTTCTAATAAAGATTTATTTTCAATGGTCTTGATGTTTCACCTAAATAAAATTGTTCGCATTCACAAGGTATTTTATAAATATAATTTTTTGTTCTTTCTTGTTCATTGTTAGGTTTAGTTTTAGACAAAATAGATCTCAATGCGTTTGTTGTCTTGGGTGTTGCTGGAATGTTGAATTTATTTCCTATTGTTTTAAAAAGACTATCTGAGAAATTTAAAACAAGAAAAACAAGAGGAATTAAATTCAACATTTCAACAACATTATATTATATTCCTCGAAAATTAAAGTGTGTTATACCACCAATATTCGACAATTTTGTATATCGTCGATGTTACCCTAGAAGCCATTTGCATTGAACTCAAAATGTAGTCCGCTCTTTTAATTTACCACCAGCAACTGCATCAGAAAGGGAAGGAACATAAAGTCCGAAAACGTAGCGTGTTGGTATTAATGCAGCGATCGTGCCTGTTCATATCATCGCGGGATCAAGGTTTACAAATCGTTTTGTCGTCGCCGACAACTACACAGTCGCTAAAAACATAATTATGTAACATTTGTTTCGCCGTGATCAACATGAAACCACGTTTCGGCTTCGCTGAAAAATGGAGAAATATTGAAATTAGCGGAATACTCGCTTTGTTTCAGTGTCCGCACGAGAAAAAGGATATTCAAATTAAAAATACGAAATAAAAATGAAGAGAGAAAGTATTTAGAGTTTTATAAATACATAGGTACAATAAAATATTGATTTATAAGTTCCACGATAAATTGTTTTAATATATTATAGATACAGATTCGTAGTATAACCTTTAACTACCCACGCATCAAGTTATAACATAAGTACAGTGGCGTACTTTATACACCACAAGATAGTACACTTAAAAACAGCGGTTTTTTTTTATTTTTTTTGTAAAAATACACTTGGTTGTTTGTTATAAACCTTATTCGGCATCAGCGAATGCTTGGAGTTCCTTCTCTGTAAGTCAATTGGGATTTCTAACTAGAGTCTGATCCCTTGAAAAATAAAATTACTAATAAAAAAATGTTTAAATGTGATTTTTTACACGAGAAAAAGTATTCCTTATACAGAAAAATATATTTTGTGCTATAATGGCTAAGAAAACAATTAAAATATGTACTTATATTACAACAATCGTGGCTTAATTTTGTGGGTATCATTGAGTTCACTCCCGTCTTGAGCAGGTAGTTATTTTATTAGTCGAGTTCACTCCCGACACTATTCGAATTCACTCCCGAGCGATTTTACAATAACCGAGTGATTTAAGGATATTATTGTTCTGAAATTTAAACATTGTTGCCAAATAGCACTTTTATCGTAAAGCAATTCGAGAAGTTTTCCAGACACTAAATTTAAAGGATACCTGTTTCACTTGAGTCAAAGTTGGTATAGAAAAATTCAACATTTGGAAGTGTCCCACAAATATCAGTGCAGAAACATATATAACTAAATATATAACTTACCTATTTGGTTTACCATTTCTCAAAGCAGAGGGCGTTGGGGATTGCTTTGCCATAGATCTTGTTACAATTCAACCAGAAGATGAAAGAGTGGTTAAGCTTAGTGACTATTTCTTTGAAACCTATATTGAAGAAACATCAACATTTCCTCCTCACATATGGGCTGAAAATTTTTCGTCTCTACAGAGGACAACAAATGTATGTGAGTCTTTTCATTCTCGCTATAATGCTTCATTATACAACACATCCAAATTTTAACCAGTTTATTTATGTTCTTCAAGATTTTCAATTAGATACTTATATCAAACTTCAAAGTATAGATACCGTTGTGAAAGTGTACGATGGAAAAATGATATTGAGAAAAACGTTAGAGGCTGTATGACACTATGCATTTTCTTGTATCGTTTCTGATATCGTTTCTGATGTGTCAAAAAAATGCATAGTGTCATACACAGATGCAAGAAACGATATCAGAAACGATACAAGAATTTGCGTAGACACAGATTCTTGTACAAGAACTCTGCCAATTTCTTCGCAAAGAGCAAAATCGTAAAACCTGCTGGTAAAACATCTAAATGTCATAATATGGCGGCTGAAATGAAAATGGGATCATAATTATAATATGTCTTGATGAATTTATTTGTGTTTTTGTAGGTATTATTTTATAAATATTTTATTGATACTTCATATACCGTTTTGTATGGACTACTGTTCTAATAACCATATATTTAGCTCCTAGTAAAGTTAAAACTATAACACTGTGCTATAACTTTGGATTTCATGTTGCATAATTTTTTAATAGACGAAAATACAATAGTTCCTAATTTGGATCAAACTGAAGATAATTCTAATGCAAATATTTTAGCACAAATATCAAAACAAAATAAAAACACAAATAATCAACCTCAAATAGTCAACGTAAAATTCTGGTTAACATTAAAATGTTAAATTTATAAGTTTTTCAAAGTTTATAAATTTTATAAAATCCTAAAAATCAGCTGTAGACGCAGTACTACCATACCAATGTAACGTGACACAGGGTGACAAACAAAATTTCGACCAATCACATGCCGAATTTCATACAATTTTCGATACAAGAACTTGCATAGTGTCATACAGGGCACAAATGTACGTACAAGAAATGATACAAGAAAATGTATACAAGAAACGATATCAGAAACGATATTAGAAATGATACAAGAAAATGCATAGTGTCATACAGCCTTAAGATAATAATTTGAAATAACTACAAAATAACGGCCTCACCAATTTTGAATTTATAAATAATATATCAAATATGTTGTAAAAAAAAGTAAGCAGGGGCGTAATGCCATTTTAGGGGGAAGTTTAATTTAAATTTGAATTTATCATAAATTTATCAAAAATATGCATAAAAATAAAAATAATAAGATTTAATAAAGAAAAATATTTCTTTGGCAACAACCGCGTTTTTGCATTTTAAAACAGAGTAACATTTTATAAACAAATTCAATATTTTAAAAAATATTAAATATTTTTGGACCAATATTTTTTTATTATTACTGATAAAAAAGCGCAATTTCTCCTGTAAAATAAGATATTTTATAGTGCTTATTTAAAACGCTAAAAATAATTTTTTTAAAATTTGTTTTTAAAATTTTATGCATGATTATTTAAATAAATAGGGGGTCAAATTTAATTTAGTAAGTCTTATGTGAAAATATTTACCCTTTAACTTTGCAGAAAACAATCCTATAGACCTTTATGAGTAATTGAATGACCTCAGCAGTTAAAAAAGTATTTTGTTTTGCAAAAATGGCCACTTTTTAATTATTTAAACAATGATCCCCTTGTATGATTTGGATACTTTCTTAAAAATATCTTTTGTACCCACCTAAACTTTGATCTAAAATTTGCTTCAACCTGTACGAATTTACACTTTGATTTACATGTAGTGGAATTTTATTTTACTAGACTATTAGAAATTAAAATCAACTTTGTAAAAACTGAGTGTGTATATTATATTACTTAAATATGTAATATTGTACCACCGCTAATAACCTTTTATGGTTGATGCGGGTTATTTCTAATAAAAAAAAATTGGGTTGGGAAGCAATAAAGTTGGTCTTAAAATGAATAAAGACAAGACAAAAATAATGGTGATAAAAATAGTGAGCACTATTCAGCTGAGTTACCACTTGCAATATATTTATAACTTTTTTATTTTCCATTTTACCATAAAAATAAATAGGAATAAAATTGTAGATAATTTTATTTGCTACAAATAATTTCGTATAAAATTTCCAGTAGGGTTACTAGTTTATGAGATGCACTGCCAAAACCCTTTGCACCTCTTTGTCTGTGACAAGGGTGGTGACCCCACAAAAAATAGCATTCCGTCCTCTGAAAAATGCATGCTAGGCCTAAAAATGTATCGTTTCAATGGACTAACTGACCTTGAAACTATTTCAGTCAAAGAATAATACTGATACGTTAAACTACCCCAGATAATTGAAATAATATTGGAAAATAATATTTCAACCAACTACGATAGTCATCGTCTACCCTAGACTAGCTTAATCTTCCAAGTTGTGATTTCATCTTTACACCAGGGAAATAAGGCAAAAATATACCATGTTCGGGACACTTGAGTAGACAGGTTGCAAATGGGTTTTTTGGGTACTATATACCTAATACATTATAAATACAAAAATACCCGTCACAGTTTGGACGAGAAATTTAGTTATTAACAAATAAGAGTCAAAAATGAGAGTTTTTTCGTTTAAATCGCTACAGGTAGAAATAGGGTAATTAAATGTCTTATTTATAATAGTTTCCTTTTAGTAGATGAGCCAAGGTTTAAAATAGCGTTTTTTGAATTTTGGTCCAATTATTTGTTGCTTCGGATATTGAAAAATAAAACTAAAATTTCGAAAATAAAAAAATTGCTATAACTTTTGTCAAAATGAATATAGGACTTTCATGTTGCACGAAAAGTTGAGTCAAGCAGTCCACACAATCCACAAAAAAATTTAAGACGATGCGTCAATTAGTTTAAATTTCATTCAATTTGTTTATCCCAAAGAGCTTTTTTTTCGCAATATTGTTGTTCAGAAAATAATAATGATACAGCAATTCTGTGAAAACAACATGAAAGAAGATTAGTCATTTTTTCAAAGCTTTTAAAAAAATCATTAAAAAGTCATTTTTGTCACTCAGAAAACATTATACTAAAATAGAGTCATTTTTGGCTTATAAACAATTTGAATAACTTTGTTAATATTGACTATGCTAAAACTGCAATGGAATTTGAAAAACTGGTATTTTTATACGAATTTTCAAAAATAACTTTTCGCCTAGGTTAATTACGGTCAAAGTTAGTCACTTTTTTATTTAATTGACGGCTACTTTGTTTATAACAATTAAGCAACATAACTAGAGCCATTTTGAAGTTGAAGATGTATAGGTTATGTATAAGAGTTTGAGTAAACTTTGAATCTCAACAGGGTGGTTATTAAAGCTTTAAAAATGGCGTCCGAACATAATTAATTCGTGGTCGGTGGAGGGGAATTTCTAAAATACGTGCACTCAAAAAATGAAACTGATTCTGTAAACATATGCTGCGATTAATATCGCTGGAACTTGTTGATTGATTTGGATCATATTTTTTTTAATTTGTGTGTACTCGTAGTCTTATAAAGTACGTTATGTACACACAACTCCACCTAACGTTATAAAATGTAGCCCCCCTAAATGAACTCCCCTTATGACTCAGGGATATAAAAAATAGATTAAGACCGATTCTAAGATCTACCGAATATACATATATAATTTCATAAAAATCGGTCAAGCGGTCTCGGAGGAGTATGGAAACTAACACTGTGACAGGAGAATTTTATAGATGTAAATATATAGATGGCTCTTAACAAATAGGGGTTGGTGATAGAAGAGTGAAAATTAAGGGTTGTACGTATTTTTTAATTCTACATCATATAAAATTAAAGTAGATAATTTTGTCCAAAAAAAAATATAAAAAAATGTCAGGGGGCAACTTCCTTATATCTTATGGGTATAGAAAATATATTAAAACCTCTTCAACGTCCTACAGGATAAACGTGTAAAATTTTATAAAAAACGGCCAAGCCGTTTCGGAGTATTATGGTAAGTAACACTGTTACAGGAGAATTTGATATACATATATAGAAGTAACTGCGAATTAAATAATAAAAGTGGCTAACCTAGGAAAGTGGCCTAATTAACCTAGGAAAAGGTTTTTTCTGAAAATTCGTATAAAAATACCAGCTTTTGAAACCCTAAAGTAGATTTACTCTATAGTCAATATTAACAAAGTTATTTAATTTGTTTAGAAGCCAAAAATGTCTCTATTTTAATAAACCTTTTTGGGAGTGATAAAAACGACTTTTTAATGATTTTTTCAACACTTTAAAAATATAACTATTATTCTTACATATGGTTTCCACAGAAATGTTATGTCATTATTATTTTCTGAACAATAACATTGCAAAAAAAAGCTTTTTGCGATAAACAAATTGAATAAAATTTAAACTAATTGACGAATCGTCTTAAAAATTTTTGTGAATTATTCGGAATGTTTAACTCAACTTTTAGTGCAATATGAAAGTCTTAAGGCCATTTTCGTAAAAGTTATAGCACATTTTTTATTTTTGAAATTTAGTCTTATTTTGCACTTTCCGAAACAAAAAAGGATCGGACCAAAATTAAAAAAGTGCCATTTTAAACCTTGGCTCATCTATAAAAAGAAGAATATTATAAATAGGATATTTAATTACACTATTTTTACCTGTAGCGATTTAAACGAAAAAACTGCCATTTTTGACCCGTATTTGTTAATAACTTCTCGTCCGAACTGTGACGGGCATTTTTGTATTTATAATGTATTAGGTATATAGTATCCAAAAAATCCATTTGCAACCTGGCTGCTGAAGTATCCCGACAAAAACGTTATTTCTCTGGACTACTTGTCTTAATCAAAAATATGAACATTGAAAATTCAGAATGGAGCAAATAAAACATTAATTTAAATAATTATGTTTATTTTTCATAAAAGACATAATTAATGTATTAAAAGCTAATATACAAGACGTTGTCGAAACTTAACAGATCAGAGATTATACTTATTCGATGGCACTTGGTATCTGTCTGCGGGTTCTTCGTGTCTTGCTGGTTATTTCTACACGGGCTCTGGAGCTTGTAGATGTTCTGGCCACCAGACCTAAAGGTGTTGGTCGTTTGTTAGGTGTCTAATGTTACTGCAGCATCGCCGGCGACATTGGGGGCTCCAGTTTCAAGGAGTCATCCCACGAGGTGAAGGGTTGTTCTATACTTTTGTTATTTGCCCAGAAAACTAGAATACATAAAACTATATAAAATACCAAGAAAAAATAAAAGATACCTCTGCCATTCTATTCAATAAATAATCCATAAATGTTGCAGAAAGGCAAGGTTAAACAAAATAATAGTAATAATAATTAATAATAGTAGTCAAATAGTGGTGGATTATTACATGCATAGGAAAATAATAGATAATATAAATAATTTTACATAAAAAAGATTACGGATATAGGCTTAGAAAAATGTGTTTAAATACTTATAGTCTAGTATTGATGGTGGTATTATAGGTTTTTTGGGTCGCTGAATCCAATGGAAGTGGTGTGGAAGCCCCAAATGTGGTACCTTTAAATTGTTATTAACAAATCGCGGCTAGCTAAAAGTCCCCACGTGACCCCCTATGTTGCGACTAGGCTATTACCCCAAATAAGATTTTCTGTTTGAAAATGTGGCTACGAGGCCAGACATTGCCTTAAGTAGAATTTAAAATTTAAAAAAATATTATTTCTTTTTGACAAGAGGAAGGGTTTCGCTTGAAATTGACAGACTTCGAGAGTGGGGGCTTAAAACTTGAAACGAGAAACGACAGTGCGATATCACTATCATGAACCACAGATCGATTGCATAGGAATCTTCTATGCTGAGATAGAACACTAATGTTGAGATATGCCTATAGATAACGAAAAAGGGCGCCAACCAAGTTTTAACGGGGAAAACAGGTTAAACAAATAGAAGAAGATTGTTATTAATAAATTAATAAAGAAGATAGAATAAAATAATTATATAAAAATAAAATAGCTAAGATGTGACTTTTATAACGTTACAATACTAGGTACCGAAGAAGACTTCCCTGTATTGAAAAAGAAAAATAATATTTTACCACTTTTTTATCGTTTTTTTTAGCAATAGAAGTTTATAGTTTAGTACAGTTTATGTTTATTATATATTTTTAAAACCACCTGTCAAAGTTTTTACTCGCCCTTTAAGCGCTATTTTCTACCAGTAGGTATATTAAATATCGTCATCATAGTTTGTCGTAATTTAGTTTCAATATATCATCAAATGAGTTTCTCATAAACCCGTTTAATTAAGCGAAACTCATATAAAAATACCTTTTCGCTCAACTGCGTCCTACATTGCTTGGATATTAATTTCGTGAGACGCGCTAATTAGCCAAAAAGACTACCGTCGGAATTATTGTTCTCGCATGATTAAATCGCTGTCCATTTTTCATAAAGGGCCTTTAATAATATTCTCTGTCACTACAAAACACTTTAACAGAACTGTCATACGTACGTACCTGCCTAACGTGTGTTTCGGTCCAACAGACAATTAACAGGAAACATGGTTACATTACACTCCACTAAATGTCTGTTCTCGTGTCCGATTGTTCGTTCGATAGGACTATATAAGGGCCATAGGTGGAGGTGTTGAAGCAGAGGGGGACTAAAATCTTCAAAATTCAATACGGATATACGACATAATACAGCGTTGTATCAAAAAATACTGTTTGATAGAGGATTTCTAAATAAGGTCTAACTTAATTTATTTTTTGATTACTAGTCCAGTCGTCCAGATTATTATTAAATCGTATTCACAACATTTCTTGAACTTCAAAAGTCTTGGACTGTAAATGTGTTGCAAGATTTTTATTTCAAAGGTGATTAATAATCTTTGCTCACTTCTAGAGAACTAGAACTGGATCCCGCGTACCAAAAAAAGTTGATTAATAGCAACCTGAAATTTTTTTAATAACTTAACGGTGTCTAGTCGGACAAACTTTGATGTATGGGAACACTGGGACAGGGAAAGTTTTAATTGTGGGACAGGTTAAAAATTTGGAACGTCAGACTACGAAAACGTTCCATGTATTTTGTCGGACAGAACATCCAATTGATTTGTTACCACTTCATTAAACTCTTATGCAAAAATCAGACTGGTGTTTATCACCAACTGGGCATTTTAATGAGTGGAACACGAAGAACATTGCAAATGACAGGAATCATGTTTGTTAGTAGTAACAGTCTGATTTTTGCATGAGAGTTTAATGAAAGGGTAACAAATCAATTGTATGTTCTGTCCGACAAAATACATGGGAAGTTTTCGTAATATGACGTTCCAAATTTTTAAACTGTTCCACAATTAAAACTTTCCCTGTTCCAGTTTCTAGGCACCGTTAAGCTATTAACACATTTTTAGCTTGCTATTAATCAACTTTTTTGGTACGCGGGATCCAGGCCAAATGTCCAGGTGTCTAAACCATATTTGAGTACCAGTCTTTAAGGATTTGTATATTTGGTTTTGTTTTGTATGTTGCTACGTTATCTGATCATAGATACCTTATTAAGCCATGGTAGAATTTTTGGCAATTAGCATTAGCATCTTCGTTTTCTCTGAAAACGTTGTTATCAGACGTAACTACGGACTCTAAGCATGTAGAGCTTTTTACGCCCTCAACTTTGTATTCTCCTATTACTACATTTTGCAGCAGACTTATTTCTGCGCTTTTACTTGAATGCATAAAATGTATTTTGTTTTGGCCTGATTGATTTTAAGGCCAATACTTTGTGCAGCTAGATCTATTTGATTGATTGCCTATATATTTTTCCTTCTTAACATTGCGATGATTTTAACATCGTCTGCCAATACTGGCTTTGCACACTTTGAATAATTACTATTCCTCAATTTAGATTTATATTTCTTAAGATTAGATAAATCTTAATTCTAGATAAATCTTAATCTTAATTCTTAGATAAATCTTAATAAGATTTACATTTCTTATTATGTCTCTCTCTCTCTCTCTCTCTCTCTCTCTCTCTCTCTCTCTCTCTCTTCTCTCTCTCTTCCTCTCTCTGACGTAGTCCCCATTTCACATATATGGTCATATGCAGAAAATAAATAATAGGTATAAATCTATGATAAGATGATGTGTATCAATGTTATAGTCACGTTTTTTTTTTCGAGGATCTGTGGTAGAACAAATATCTGATCTCTTGTTGACTTCTGTATGCAGAAGCAACATTGGTATTGACTAACTATTTTTTCGTCGAGTCTTTTATACAACACCTTGGACAATATTTGATATGCTACGTTCAACTGTGTATTTCACGTTAGTTTCTACATTCCTATTGGTTTCGTTTTTATGTAATATTACAATAATACCCATAATTAATCCACTCTGCTGGTAACTGTTTGCTCAACGATATCTTTGTTACCAGCTCATGTATTGTTTTTATTTATACCTCTCCTCCACGGTTGGTCTCCGTTCTATCTCCCCGAAGTTTTTCCTTAAAATATTTTGTCCATCTTCTTAGGTTCTGGCTATTTTGTCAATATCTATATATTGCTATACCATCCCCATATCTATACGCCCGTTACGATAGGAGTTATCCATTTGAATCCTTTTCTGGTTTTATTCAGTTTCTGGTAAAACTTTTTTGTCTCTGTTGGCATACTTTTTTCTTGTGCGTCCTTTCTCTCTTCTATCTTGGGCGGATTATGTTTTTTTTCTTTACGCAGTTATTCATATTCTTCCTCTTATTCTTGAATTCTATGTCCCTCTATCATTAGTAAATATGCTCTGTTTTTTATTTCTGTTATAGTCTATTTTGCTTACCATCCGTGCCTAGTAACTCTTCAGCTACTTCTTTTATTATATTTATGCACTGTTCCCACTCCTCATTTGGGTTTTCATGGTTAAGTCTGTTTTCTGGTTTAATTTGTATATTCTCTTTTAAATTTTATGTTTGTTCGTATCTTTGAATCTCACTACATCGCACCGTTCATATTTAGAACCTCTTTCCATCTTTATGTTTGAAATGCTGACCCTTACCTTACCCTACTTTTCGACCAGGTAGTGATCAGAATCCGCATTTGCTCCTCTCCTGACGTGGTCACTTAGTATATTCGATTGATGTCTTGAGTCTACAATAACAATAACTATCATATTTACAGTAAGTCCATCTAGTGATTTCCAGGTGCATTTGTGTATGTTTTAATGTTTTCGATCTAATATGTGCTGGAAATCACCATGTTATGTGATCTTGTAAGGTTTATTAACCTGAGGTGTTTTTTTTCGATTATCTTTGTAACCGTTAACTAGAAACAATGAAAGATAGATGCAATTATTCCCTCAACTGAGTAATTTCTTTTGGCACGTATCTTCAACTTGTATGACGATTATGTTTATTTTATTTACAATTATAGTTAGTTTGGAGTTTTAACGAGAGATATTTATTTTCTCGCTTAACCTTTACCACTAACATGCGGTATGCCATATCGTGCTGAAAATATATTTTGTTGTAAAACGTGTTTTTTAATTGAACCTGCTCCAAACTGCTTAAATTTTAGTATGGTTTAGTCTTTGAGCTACGTTGACGTAAAGTTTTCTTGCAGTATTACTTACCACATGTCAATGTTTACGTTGCTATAGTTAAAATCAGTCCAGTTTATTCTTTCGCTATTAGTATGGCAGCAGGATCATCTAGTTGTTCTACTTACAGGTGCTTTTAACATTATTTTACTTTTTTTGTAGTTATAAATACTCAAGTTTTTTTGTAAATCAGTTTTTACATAGTAGACAAGGCGAAAACGTCGAGTTCGTAAGAAAAAAATATTTCCATGAGATTTTTTTGCATAATCGCATTCATGAGACATCCCAGAATAAGGTTCAAGAAGTCGCCCACGTCAAAAGTGGTCCAAATTTTTTTTAACAATTTTTTTTAATCAAATTGCAGCAATCAATATTTTTGGTCCGTACAAATTTTTGTTAGGTTTTTTGGACCATTCTGGACAAAAAAGGTCTGTAGTAATTTTTCTCTAAAGTTAATCGTTTTCGAGTTATAAAAAATTTAAAATTGAAAAAACGAAAAATGGCGATTTTCAAGGCTTAATAAATTGGTTTAAAGTTATTATTAAGAAAGTCAGAAGGTGACTAAATCAAAGTTTAAAGCCCCGCTACAAGATCCTGAAGAAATTTTTGTCATTATTTTATTACTAAGCTGTTATTTTTAAGTAAAAATAATGAGCGCCAGCACGTATTAGGCGGCCGTCTATGGTGAGTGCGAGAGAGATACATTCCGGCAGTCCAATGGGGCATCTTACTCGCACTCACATTTACAGCCGCGTCAATACGATCTTACGGCTTATTGTTAATAATTAAAAATAACAGCTTAGTAATAAATGAATGACAAAAATTTCTTCAGGATCATGTAGGGGGGCTTTAAACTTTGATTTAGTCACTTTCTGACTTTTATAATAATAATTTTTAAACGAGTTATTAAGTCTTAAAAAGGGCCATTTTCGCGTTTATCAAATTTTAAATTGCTTTTAACTCGGAAACCATCAACTCTAGAGAAAAATTACAAGAGACCTTTTTTGTCCAGAATGGTCTAAAAAATCTAAAAAAATTGTCCGCAGCAAAAATAATAATTTTTTCAATTTGATTAAAAAAATTGTTAAAAAATTTTGGACCACTTTTCACGTGGGCGACTTCTTGAACCTTATTCTGGGGTGTATTACAAATGTGATTATGCAAACAAATCTCATTGGAATATTTTTTCCAACGAACCCGCCGTTTTCGCCTTGTCTACAGAGGATTTTGTAAGAACCTTTTGTAAGTTTATTTTATTTGGAGCAGTATTTTATTCTACAGCAATGTAAATAATCATTCAGTAGTTAATGTGAAAGACAAATACAGTGATATAAGACATAGTCATATTGAAAACAAAGAAGAATAGGCAACTGTATTACATACCGCAGGTCAGAATCTACCTCCTTTACGTCACGCCATTCGTTAAGGGTTAACTGTGTCAAAAGCCGTCTTTAGTTTCTTCTTTTTCTTCTACGGCACTACAGCCCAAATTGAGCCTTGACCTCCTTTATTTTTTGCCACCACCCTTGCTTGTCTGTGGTTGCTCTTCTCCATACACGGATTCCTAAAAGGGCTTGTGCGTCGCTGTTTACTGTGTCTTCCCAGCGCTTTCTTGGCTTTCCAACCGGTCTCTTTCCCTGAATTCTAGCATTCAGTGCTCTTTCTGGTAGCCTATCCTCTCCCATTCTTATCACATGTCCAGCCCATTGCAATCTTTGTATTCTAATGAAGTCTGACAGGGGTATTTGCTTATAAAGTTGATAAAGCTCGTTCTTGTATCGGCTTCTTAAGATTCCGTTTTCCCTCATAGGTATTCGTAGTACTTTCCTTTCGAATGTGTCGAGTTTGTTTAGGGATGTTTTTTCAGGATCCATGCTTCGCTGCCATAGCATGCTATTGGTCGATTTAAGGTTTTATTAATTATTATTATTTATATTAATTAGATTCTCATCTTTGGATTTAGGTGGACATTTTTAGACCAACGATATAGGAGAGGGCAAAATAAGCTCTGTTTGCGTTATTCTCTTTCGTATTTCTCCATCTTCTGATCCATCGGCATATAGTTCTACTCCCAGGTATGTAAACTTTCCAACCGTTTCAATGTCATCTGCATGTATACCTACTGTTTTGTGGGACTATATTTCTTCTCGTCTGTACCATTATTTTTGTTTTTTCTGTGTTAATTTCCAGACATAGCCTTTTTGTTTGCGTTTTTAAATCTGCGTATATTTTCTGTGCTCCTATTGATGTTCTACTCATAATATTAATATCATCGGCATAAGCGGCCAGTTAAACCGTTCGGTTGGTCAGTAGGTTTCCTCGTCCAGTTTGCATTTGCCTAACCGCATACTCCAGTGCCAGGTTAAACAAAGTTGGGGCCAGCTCATCTCCCTGCTTTAGTCACCTGCAAAATTTTGAGAAAGTCTGTCTGGTAGTTTTGTATTCGTACACATGCCTGAGTTTCATCCATTTTGGTTTTAATCAGTCTAATTAGCTTGTGTGGTATTGCCAATTCAGCCAATATATTGTAGAGTTTGTTCCTTTTGACTGAGTCGTATGCCTGTTTGAAGTCTACACACACGTTGTGAACATCAATGTCGTGTTTCCATGATTTGCTCAAGATATGTTTGACTGGAAATATTTGATCCAGTTTCGATCTTCTCCGTCGGAAGCCCGTCTGATACTCTCCAATAATATTTTCTGCTAGTGGTTGGAGCCGTTGGTTTATAATACATACACGTGAGGACTTTATATGCTGTATATATTAGTGAAATTCCACGGTAGTTTTTGCACTGGAGTTTGTCTCCTTTTTTATAGATCGGGCATACTACACTTGTCTTCCAGTCGTCGGGTATTTTCTCTTTTTGCCATATGTCTTTAATGAGCGCGTGAATGTGGCATGCTAGGTGGTCGCCATCTACCTTATACAATTCTGTTGGTATTTCGTCAATTCCCGGGATTTATTGTTTTTCTGGGCCTTAATAGCTTCGAGAACTTCCTCTATGGTTGGAGTTTCTACTCCATTCTCTTCTATGTAGTTCGTACCCATTTCATCTTCCATGTCTACTTGTGTCCCAAGTAGGGTCTGAAAATAATGCTTCCAGGATTCTGTGACTTACTGTTGGTCACTGATTATCATTTGCCCACTTTCATCTTTATATAGAGTTGTTTGAGGTTTATACCCACTTTTTATCTTTTTAGGTATTCGTAAGCCCCTCTAATTTCGTTGTTTTTGAAATTTTCTTCCATTTTTTATATTTGTCCATTTTCATAGGCTCTCTTTTTATTTCTACATATCTTGTCTGCTTTCGGTTTTGCGACTTCAAATGATGTTCGTCTTTTCCGTGTTCTTCTTGTTATATACATTTTGTGTGCTTCATTTCTTTCCTATATTGCTTGTCTGCACTCGTCATCAAACCATGCTCATCTTCTCTCCTTTTTCTTGTTTCCCAGGGTGGACGCTGCTGCTGTCAGTACTGCTGTTTTGATATTATTCCATTTGTCCTCTATAGAGTGCAGTTCTAGCGTCGTTAACTCATTGACGACTTCTTCTTCGAACTTTTCTTTACATTCCTGAATCTTCAGTTTTTCCAGGTACAGTTTGTTTGTTTGTTTAGATTCTTAAATACTGATAATATAAGTGCACATTCTAGAAAATGTGTCTTAATTATTTTTGATGCTGAAGTCCTACACTGATAAAGTGGGTCGTAACAGGAGAAAACAGAACAGGGGTTTCTCTACGGGGGCTATTTCTGGTGACGGAGCCGGTGTTTTGTAGCGCGTGCAAGCCGATAATTACCGCTCGGTATCAGCGCCAGCGGTTAAAATTAGGACGGGCACAACGTAATATGCCAGCGTCGTTGTTAAGAATTTAGACAGAATATTCTTGTTTGAAAATTACAACATTAATTCCGGTTTTTAGTCTTCTAAAAAGGGGAGCTTATGTATAGACGCCGCTTTTAATAAAGAAACTAGATCACTTTAATTATCAATAAATTTGAAATATTTTGTACCTATGTAGGTACTGCTATGTCAATATTGACTCGTTTAAAATTGAACCATGGTCGCTTTCCATCTCACTTATATAAAATCGGAATATTTAACTCTCCTGTCTGTAGTTGTGACAATGTATCAATAGGGCTTTTCATTCACAATCATTTGTTTCGAGCTTATGTCATTTGTCGTTGGTTTGTATCACTGGTATAAATATACCAATGACGTATGACGTAGATATATTAATATTAGACGACACATGACAGAAGCTCGAAACAAAAGACAATGGATGAAAAGCCCTATTGGTGATCTAAATCATATATTTCTAGAATGTTCTCTGAACTCTCAATCCTCTTCAATTCTGTATCAAGAACTAATTCAGCATGAGTTTTCATTGCCGCTAAATATTACAGCTCTCCTGTCTTCCTCAGATAAGTCGATACTTGATTCCATCATTAATTTTATCAGAAATTCAAAAATAGTGGTATGGTTTAAAGAAATAGACAGGGATTCTAATAAGCAAAACCCAACAACGAGCAAGGCAACTGATATTAGACAATCAAAGAATTGAACACGTGGATTCGTACACTTACTTAGGAATAACAGTTAAATCGAGTTGGGATCAAGCGAAGGAGATAATATGTGTAAGAATAGAGAAAGTAAGAGCGTCGTTCACTAGCATGAAGCAAATTTTGTGTTCCTGGTTTTGTTATATGGAATGGAGGCTTGGATAATGAGGCAACAATAACGAAGAAAGTAGAAACCGTCGAAATGTGGGTTTACCGACGTATATTACGTATACCGTGGATTGATCTCGTGACCAACTAGGAGGTACTACGCGGTATAGGTAATGAGAGAGAGGTAAGAATAACTTTAAAGTAAAGAAAGTTGGAATACCTACTCGGGTCAAGTTTTGAGGCTCAGTAAATATAGAGTACTTCACATAATTATTTAAGGGACAGCAGAAGAGGCACAGGGAGTAGGAGACACTCATTGCTCCAAAACTTACCCCACGGTAGTGGTTCTAATTGTCATCTGCTGAACTATGTATACCGAATTGAAACTGCAAGGCAAGCATTTATAAAAATTAATACACTGCTTACAAACAAATACCTTCAGTTGCCTCTCAGATTGAGGGCTCTAAGATGCTACATATTTTCTATATTGCTATAAGGAATAGAAGCTTTGACATTAACGAGACAACACATAAGAAAAATAGAAGCGTTCGAAATGTGATGTTATAGAAGAATATTGAAAATTCAGTGGGTTCAAAGGATTACCAATGTTGAAGTTCTGCGACTTTTAAATAAAGAGTTAGAAATGATGAATAGTATAAAAACTAGAAAACTGGAATATTTGGGTCACTTTACCAAAGGAGAAAAATATGAGTTGCTTAGAATTATTATGCAAGGAAGGATCCAAGGAAGAAGAAGCATAGGAAGAAGACGCATCTTCTGGCTGAGGAACCTTAGAGAATGGTTTAGCTGTAGTTCATTACAATTGTTCAGAGCATTAGCCAACAAAGTGACCATAACCATTATGATATCCAACCTCCGATAGGAGAGGGAACTTTAACAAGAAGAAGAAATGGACAAGGCACCTGAAGAAAAAGATATGATGACAGTAGAAAGGACAAATTGTCTGATCATAATCAAACAAGGGAACAGGGAAGGGTGCGTTGGAAAATTTATAAAACGGATAAGGGAAGAACTGGCAGAAACAATTAAGGCCTGTGAGGAAGGGTAGACAGACTTTATTGAAAACAGATTTAAATCATGTTTACAGCAAAACCAGAGGAAGTTTGTAAAGAGGATGGTAAAAGAAGAACATAAACTGGCCGTAAAAATAATCGAAACCATAAAACAGTTACGGAAGGATATAGACCATGTAAGAGTTCTACTGGAAAGCAATCTAGAGAAGATTAAAATGAGGAAAGCCCTAGATTTTGCAGGCAGAAAGGAAAATATTACGTGGGAGCTCCTAGTAAATGGGAGCTTTTAGTAAGGAGCAAGGAAACAGGGGCGACAGGGGAAACTGAAAAGAACCTACTTATTAGAACTGGGTGGATAACCTATTCCGAGGTCATCAAAAATATGAATAATAGGGTAGAAGTGGGTAAATACTCAAGGTGGACCAACTCAAGAAAAATAACGGGGTGGGGGATATACTCGTTAAACTGAAAGGGACAGCCGAGATGCTTAAGCAGTAATTTAGAGACTGGAGAAAAAAATAGACTTGGTAAATCGAATAAAATAGTTATAAAGCAAGAACACCTGGGTGTTCTGAATGGGTGATTTCTGGGGAATGAATTAATCTATTGAGGTGGAGGTTGAAAATCTGTTCTCATTTTTCACACACATTGTTTAGATTATATGATAAACTACAGTTTTTTATATCGCAAATTAATGATTTTAATATGATCATGTTTGTTGATTCCATACATACACCAAAATTTTAGAATTAATTTACTCTTATTAATAGATAATTGAAGAGAGGATCACGTGCCAGTACATCATTAAAATTTGCAATGTCCTGATGACAAATTGGATCGCATCGTATTTCCGTCAGAATTGTAGTTAATAATTAAAAGGCTGCGAAATGCAAAATGTGGAATATCCACATTTGTAGATACAGGATCAACTCCGCATCAAAGGACTGATCAGTTTCAGTTTTCCTGGAATAACTGATAATTCTTTTTGTGTATCTGGATTTGATAAATGTTGGTATTTAAAAATATGGTAAAGTTTTATTAAATAATATACCATGGTACTGGAATATGTCTGAAATAATTTAATGCACATAAATATACACTAACCGGCACAAAATTCCGCCACCCAAAATTTTTGATTAAGTTTGACAATTTATAACTTTATTATTTGTACACCGATTTTCAAGATTATTGCATTAGTTTGGAGGTACATGTATTGATGTTGTTTGTTGTTATTCCGGTAACAAATTTTTTTTGCTTAGATGACATTAAACGGAGTTGAATGGAAGCATTGTATTTTCTCATAACTTTAAAAAATTCTGTGGAAAAATTGGAGAGCCAATTTTGTTACATACTCCTTTTGTATTATTCTGGAGGTATCCCTGAGATTTTTTTTTAATTATCCGAATGTCTTTTTTCTAGTAAAAGCTATAAATAAAATTGCATTTATTTGGAAAATAATGTATAAAATAGCATCGCTTTGAAAATTTATTAATTAACAATATCAAACGCACTAAAATTACCAAAACAAAACAAAATTAACCACAAAACAAAACAATTCAATAGCGGGTGTGTCCACCTCACGCATCAACGACTGCTCGCAATCTGTTTGGCATCGAATAAAGATGTGCTATCCTTGCCTGGAGAACAGACCGATATCGATATTCCTCTACCAGGGCCATAACTGTACCAAATTTTCTGGAGGCCTAGGATGACGGCGAACAGCTATTTTTAATTCATCCCCTAAATGCTCAACAGAATTGAGATCTGGGCTGCAAGCATGCCATTCTAATCAATTTAAAGCATGCCATTCTAATCAATTTAACCTCTATTTAAGATATTTAAGTTTATGAGTCAATCGGTGTTTTTATTAACAAAAAATTGTACAACTCTTACATAAAAAGAGATTTTCAGATAATTCAAAAAACCATCTTAGTGATAGCTCCAGGATAATACAAAAGGAGTATGAAACAAAATCAGCTCTCAAATATTTCCACAGAATTTTTTAAAATTAGCAGAAAATACAACGCTTCCATTCACCCCCGTATAATGCCACCTAAGCCAAAAAATTTTGTTACTGGAATGATAACAAACAACACCAATACATGTACCTACAAAACAAGAATCTTGAAAATCGGATTACAAATAATAATAAAATTATAAATCGTCAAACTTATTCAAAAATTTTGGGTGGCGGAATTTTGTGCCGGTGAGTGTATGTTTTTATGTTGAATTTCTTTTTTAATTATACAAAAACTAGACACACTATGCTTTTTTAGACATATATTCAAAAGTAATGCGTCGCCCAAAATTGTCACTATTATTTATTAACTATTTGCAGAAACTGTATAACCATTATAAAATAATTTAATATAACAAACTAATTCACAGTTGTAATATCGTGTATTTCCACATGTATCGACGCAAGCCTAGATTAGAGATTTAATATTACTAACAAGTCGATTAATCATTTCCTGTTGCAGATTTTCCCATTATTCTATACAGGTAACTATCTATAAGTTTATGATGGGTTCTAGGACGATTCCTTCGAGAATGAACAGCTCCGGAGAGCACACCCAATACATGTTCAATGGGGTTCATGTCTGGAGATTCCATAGGCCACTCCAAACGGCGAATACTTTCTGTATCAAAGTTGTCATTAACCGCTTGAATTCTATGTGAGAAGGAGGCAGGCATTATCATTGATAAATATAATATTCATCCACAGTCCTCATCAGAAGTTCACATGAGGGTCTAAAATCCATGTGATGTACCTTGTCCTTTTAGAATACCGTCAATAACCAAAAATTCCGTGCGTCCAGCTACGGATATCCGCATTTGTAGATACAAGATTAACTTCGCATCAAAGGACTGATCAGTTTTAGTTTTCCTGGAATAAATGATAATTCTTTCTGTGTATCTGGATTTGATAAATGTTGGTGTTTAAAAATATAGCAAAGTTTTAATAAATAATATACCATGGTACTGGAATATGTCTGAAATAATTAAATGCACGTAAATATATATTGTTTCTATGTCGAAAGAAAATTTAAAAAATGATACAAAAACCAGATACATTCTGCTTTCATACACATAGATTCAAAATTTATACATCGCCCAAAATTGTCGCTCTATAGAACTATTTTCAGAAACTATATAACAATTATTAACTGTATAATCCCCAAAACAATAAAATTAAATATCTCAGCATCCAACAAAATGCTGACAGAAAATGACCTAAATAATCAGCTAAAGAAATCAACAAGCGAAAACAATACAGACATATGGAACACAAAAGATCTTACCTTAAATATAATGGAAAAATATACAACAATACTGCACAGGCATAAAACAACAATGGACGACTGATGCAATCCTGGAATTGATGGAGCAGAGAAGAAAACTGAAAACGGTAACAAGACAGAATACAAAAAAGACAGAAACTATTTAAACAAAAATAAAGGTGGCTTAAAAAATCGATGGAGGATAAATGCAAGGAATTAGAACAGTTGAATGAAAAATATGACACATTTAATATGTTTAAAAAAGTTATTAAAAGACATTATCATTTTTGCCTGGTGCGTATACTATAACGAATATCACCACTTCATTTTTATTGCAGCTCATTGATACTAGTCCTGTCGCCAGGGGGGGTACAACGGCCTCGTTAATTCAGATGGACTTACCCAAGTTTTTTTTATGTATTTTGACCCGTAGAACCCGAATTTTTTGGGTAACAGTTGATCCGGATGTCGATAAGATTGTTATAGACCAAGAACTTGAGGAATCAAATAACAGCGATTTTTGGCAAAACAAAACAATATTTTGTATTTTTTGGGTCATTTTAAGCAAAAAATATTTCTACAAGTTTTTTAGTAGGATGCACAGTTTTCGAGATAAACGCGGTTGAACTTTCAAAAAATCGAAAAACTGCAATTTTTAAACCCGAATAACTTTTGATTAAAAAATAAAATAGCAATTCTGCTTAGCGCCTTTGAAAGTTCAAGTCAAATTATGTCGGTTTTGATTATTTGCATTGCTAAAAATTTATTGTGTTATTGTTAAACAAAGCTACAAACAACTAGTGCGTGAGTGATGTTTCTATGATTTCTCATTTAAAATCGAACGAGTAGGTAGAATAGGTACTAGTGCAATCAAGACTATTTCTACGTTACATGCGTTAAAACGCATGTAAAAGCACGGGAAACCCTACGTGTTTATAGCTTTGTTAAACAATAAAAAAATAAATTTTTACCAACGCAAATAATCAAAACCGATATAATTTGACTTAAACTTTCAAATGCGGTAAGCAGACTTGCTATTTTATTTTTTAATCAAAAGTTATTCGGGTTCAAAAATTGCAATTTTTCGATTTTTTTAAAGTTCAACCGCGTTTATCTCGAAAACTGTGCATCCTACGAAAAAACTTGTAGAAATATTTTTTACTTAAAATGGCCCAAAAAATACAAAATATTGTTTTGTTTTGCCAAAAATCGCTGTTATTTGATTCCTCAAGTTCTTGGTCTATAACAATCTTATCGACATCCGGATCAACTGTTACCCAAAAAATTCGTGTTCTACGGGTCAAAATACATAAAAAAAACTTGAGTAAGTCCATCTGAATTAACGAGGCCGTTGTACCCCCCCTGGCGACAGGACTATACCTTCAGCAATCTTTCATTATTAAACTCCCAATTTCTTATCATTTTTATATTGTTTTTGGGTATCAAACAAGCTACTCCTGCACAAGTACATTCCGTTTCCTTTACTTCTCCAAAAATTAGCATATTACTATCTCCTATTATTATTTGAGTACCGGTGCCTTTCTTCTTTGTCTCTGTGAATTTTAGCACCTATAAATACGTAATTTTCGAAAGAATGTCATGTCTCACAAGCCGGGTTCGTTTCTATTGCTTGCGTGCATGTTTATTATACCTGTGTGAATGATATGACTCCTATTCTACTTAAGGTTTCATTTTCTATCGAAGGTTGGATATCAACACGGCAATTCTTATTTCACTTACAGCAGCTCTAAATAGTTGGTTTGAGCTCAGACTAAAGCAAGAAACCCATTATGAACGGCCGGCACGGCACAGCCCGGCACAGCCCGGCCCGGTACAGGACAGTCCAAATTCATTTGTATAGTTTTAAATGTAACATAACCCATTATGAGCGGCCGGCTCGGCCCGGCACAGGCCAGCACGCAAACGGAACGGCCAAAATTCTCCGAGGAGAATAAAATCCGTTGAAGTCGAACGGCCTGAACGGCCAGTCGGCGCCAGTGCGTCATAATTGTAATAATTGTTGGTAATAAGCAGATATATTGTTGATTCTTTAATTGAAAGCGCGTTGTTTCTTTTGAAATAAAATAATATGGAAGAACTTTTCATTGAGAGTGTCAGAGAATACCCATTTTTGTATGATGCATCGGACTCAAGTTATCATGATAGTAAGAAAAAGGACAATACATGGGTACAAATATCCGAAAATTTTGATCAATGGACAGGTACGTACATTATCTTTTAACCATGAATTCGTTTTTTTAACATGATGCATATTCATTAAAATTGTGTAGTTTATGCCTTTTAAAAACTTTTATTTTACGATAGTTTTTAAAATATATATGATCATTTTTCCGGTGCCGTGCCGTGCCGGCCGTTACAAATGGGTTTTTGGACGTGCCTGCCTGTGCTGTGCCGTGCCGGGCTGTGCCGTGCCGGGCGTTCATAATGGGTTTCTTGCCTAAAGCAAGAAACCCATTATGAACGGCCTGCACGCCACAGCCCGGCCCGGCACAGGACAGTCCAAATTCATTTGTATAGTTTTAAATGCAACGTAACCCATTATGAGCGGCCGGCTCGGCCCGGCACAGGCCAGCACGCAAACGGAACGGCCAAAATTCTCCGAGGAGAATAAAATCCGTTGAAAGCAAGACACCCATTATGAACGCCCGGCACGGCACAGCCCGGCACGGCACAGCACAGCCCGGCACCTCCAAAAACCCATTTGTAACGGCCGGCACGGCACGGTACCGGAAAAATGATCATATATTTTAAAAACTGTCGTAAAATAAAAGTTTTTAAAAGACATAAACTACACAATTTTAAAGAATATGCATCATGTTAAAAAAACGAATTCATGGTTAAAAGATAATGTACGTACCTGTCCATTGATCAAAATTTTCGGATATTTGTACCCATGTATTGTCCTTTTTCTTAATATCATGATAACTTGAGTCCGATGCATCATACAAAAATGGGTATTCTCTGCCACTCTCAATGAAAAGTTTGTCCATATTATTTTATTTCAAAAGAAACAACGCGCTTTCAATTAAAAAATCAACAATATATCTGCTTATTACCAATTATGACGCACTGGCGCCGACTGGCCGTTGAGGTCGTTCGACTTCAACGGATTTTATTCTCCTCGGAGAATTTTGGCCGTTCCGTTTGCGTGCTGGCCTGTGCCGGGCCGAGCCGGCCGCTCATAATGGGTTACGTTGCATTTAAAACTATACAAATGAATTTGGACTGTCCTGTGCCGGGCCGGGCTGTGCCGTGCCGGCCGTTCATAATGGGTTTCTTGCTGAAGTCGAACGGCCTGAACGGCCAGTCGGCGCCAGTGCGTCATAATTGTTGGTAAAAAGCAGATATATTGTTGATTTTTTAATTGAAAGCGCTTTGTTTCTTTTAAAATAAAATAATATGGAAGAACTTTTCATTGAGAGTGTCAGAGAATACCATTTTTGTATGATGCATGGGACTCAAGTTATCATGATAGTAAGAAAAAGGACAATACATGGGTACAAATATCCGAAAATTTTGATCAATGGACAGGTACGTACATTATCTTTTAACCATGAATTCGTTTTTTTAACATGATGCATATTCATTAAAATTGTGTAGTTTATATCTTTTAATAGTTATTTATGATATAAGTGTTAAAAGTACACGCTTAAAGCACGCATGTGAAAGTTTGCAGAATGAGCGACAGCGAGTCCTGCAATTCACATGAGTGCTTTAAAAATGTACTTTTTAACACGCATATCATACAATATTTTTTCTACAAACGTAATTACAGGACAATATCTACCAAAACTTTTACTTGAACGTGACTGACATTCCATTTTTATATTTTTTGACATTACATCAAAATTGTCTATACGGTCAATACGAACTGCAGTGCCTTAAAAATATTTTAAAGCACTAGTGCCTTAAAGTAGCATTTTTAACGCACGTATGGAGTGCTAAAAATTGCATTTTTAACACGGTTGTAGAAAAAAACTTTTATTTTACGATAGTTTTTAAAATATATGATCATTTTTCCGGTGCCGTGCCGTGCCGGCCGTTACAAATGGGTTTTTGGACGTGCCGGCCTGTGCTGTGCCGTGCCGGGCTGTGCCGTGCCGGGCGTTCATAATGTGTTTCTTGCTTAACTATTCCCTTACATTTCGTAACCAAAAGGTTCATTTTCTTCCTACATCTCTTTTACCTTTTATTTGGCCCTCCATAATTAAACCCAGACGACTATAACAAGGACCTCTTACCATATGACCAAAATATTCAAGTTATTTACAATAATATGACTGTTGTTAGAGGTGAAATTTTTTTCTAATTGTCTGCAAACTAAGCCGTATTTTGTAAACTAAATCGATAGAATCGTCCTTGACCATGTTAAGCAACTTCCCAATGCCGATTCTGTCTATCGAGAGAAATATATACAATCAGAAACTTTATTACGAACGTATTGAAGTTGATCCCACATGAATTTACAAATTATTCTACCACAGCTGACAACAGCATATTATTTGAATATGCCAAGTGCCACGGGCTACGAGTGCGTTTCGTCATCAAAGAGTAAACAACTTTACGAATCAGCATTTTAATATGATTGCAATATACGGCGAATATTTTTGAAAATATATATCAGGAAAAAAACGTACAAATTTTAGTAATATCAAAATAAAATAATAAAGATTACGGAAATCGATATCCAAAAATACGGTTCACTTAACAAATACAAAACTGGAAAAAAATTAATTTTTATAGGATTTTATGAAAACATTCATTTACGGGTCATTCTTAATAAACTGGCAGATTTTACAACTAAGTTTTAAAATAACTAAGATTCAATAAATATGTTTTCTTTGTAACTTAGTTGAGATATACACAAGAAGTGCTAGAGGTCAAGCTAAATATACAGCATTTTTTCCATGAACAAATCAAACAAGTTATTTGTATAGTCCGCGAACATGATGTCACCACGAACTTGACTAAGTATTTTTATTTCTAATGCCTATGCACGTAGGGTGCGTAAAATAGGATGTGCAATATTTAATGTTACATTAAGTTAGCAATAAACTAAGTTAAACCTTTCCTTTTTTATTTTGTTTTAATAAAATATAATCATACTTGTAAAATAAATCACGCCCGTGGATATTCTGATACGTCCGTGGAAAACAAGAGTCCACGGACGTGACGGAAAACACGTTACTAACAATCTACATATCACATTTTTTAGGTTAGAAAATGTTTTGACTGTAGAATATAATCAGATTTGTATATTTTAGTTACAGTGTGGTCCTGTTTTAAAATAAAATATATTGTTACTTGTAAGATAAATTACGTACATGGATATTCTGCCACGTCCGTGGAAAACAAGAATCCAAGGACGTGACGTATATGGACGTGACGAAAAAATCGTGACTAGCAATCTACACATCACATTTTTGAAATTAGAAAATGTTTTGACTGTGAAATATAATCTGCTTTGTATATTTTAGTTACAGTGTGGTCCTAAAATCTAAAAATTTTTTATAATAATAAAAAGTAGTTGTGATCTATTTTCTTCCTTTTTAATAAGAACAACCCTTACGTGTCTTTTTTTTTCAATACACACCTGATAAAATGTCGTTATCTTCTTTGGTATTTTATATTTTTCAGTTATAACATATACTTGTCTTAGTTTTTTTAATCCTTTTCTAAACATCTTGTCTTTATTTACCTCCCCCTGATTTCATTTTCGTCATTCTCTTCTTAGCCGTTATTTGGACGTACTTTTGGCATCTAGTTCTTTTCGTATTGACAAAGGTTGTGATTTTTTCATCCTTATATTATTTTCCACTCTTTTTCCTGCTTCGCAATTTTTATAAACTTTTCCAAAATCAAATTAAACAACGTTGTCGACAACGTGTCTCCTTATCTTAATACTTTTCTCGCGTGCTTTTAATATCCTTTCAGAGCAGAGTTTGGAAAATAGTATATGACAACAATATATGCTTTTCAAGTACAAACCTTGAAGATAGATGTATCAAAGTAGTATATAGTAAGTAGTAGCATGTAACGTTACAAACGTCACATCTTTGATATTTTATTTTTAAATAATTATTTTACCTTATTTCCTTTAATATTTCATTAATCATTATCTTCTTCTACTTGGTTTACCCATTTTCCCCTTTAATAAAAATCGGTTGGCTCCCTCTTTTATTATCCTCTTTTATTATCGTCTTTGATTATCATTTTATTACCCTTTTTTATTATCTTCTATTTACTATATCTCTTTTCATTTAAATCAACATACTGAACGTACCCTGTATACATTCTTACTCCGTAAGTATCTGTCTCAATTCGGAAAATGCCCGCCACCTATGTCGCACTGTCATGAAAGTGTCACTTCATACTTCATCCCTACCAGAAGACACAAACTGGAAGGGAAAAATTAATCCTTAAAAAGGCATGTAACTCCAAAATTAAATCATTTTGATCCATCAAATCATTCCTCTTGGGGTAAGAATAATATTATATTGTAATTATATTTCTCTGTCTAACAGTTTTTCTAATGTTTTTTATCTAACCTTCAAATGTTCAACCATGTGTTTGACTTCTATATTTCTTTTCATCTATTAATATGCACGTTTAGTAATCAAAACTTTAACTATTCTCCTCATCTTAATTCTATGTAATTTAACCTTGCCAATTACTATTCCTGAATACTATTTGGCAAAGGTACAATTTGGTTTTCTTCTTGATTGTTGATATGTGTTTTACTGTTACAGTTTTTGGGAATAAAATCTACTTTCTCCTTTCGGGAGTATGAAGCCCATCGCCGGCGATGCACCAGATGGCTGACAACCTGAGACCATGACATATAGACTGCACAACCACCACCTCTAGCTGCAGGGGCCTTGGGCCGAAGATCCGTCCAGGCCTACGAGGAGTCTACAACAGCAGTACCATTCGACATCAAGAAGATACCATCAGCTACCAAAAGCCATAAGTATAATCCAGAATTGTTAGTTTTTGGCAAGAATTTGAATACATTTGTTAATGCAATTTACTAAGTCATTTTATTTATTATATCTTTATGAACAATAAACATGACTAGTTAAAAACTATGTTTTGTTTGCTTCCATTCCAATTTTCAGAGTTCATATCTAAGGTTAGGACAAGACGAACACACACCTGAGTGACTGAGCTAAGCTGAGGGTGTAACGATGGCTATCTTAGTTGATTGGGGTAATATTTTCGAATATTGTTTCAATTAGCTGGGGTAGTCCATCGCTTATTCGTTTCAAGTATATAAAGACTTTAAAGAAGATCAAATCCTTCAAGACGTGGATCCTTTGGCGGCTGCTGCGTATGTCGTGGAACCTCACAAAGGACGACTTATTGAGAAGAAGGGGCGTAGAAAGACAATTGTTAAATATGGTATATCATCGTAAAATATCTTATCTTGGACATGTGTTGAGGGACCCCGATACTCGATAGCAAAACTAATATCAGAAGGAACAATTGAGGGAAAACGTCGACCTGGCAGACAACAATATTCCTAGTTAAACAAGATAAAGCATCGGTGTGGAATACCAAATGCCACAACTCTATTAAGACAGGACAAAGAGGGTGTTTTGTTCATTTTACGTCCATAGAAAAGAACTGACTATTTGACCACCGACGTGCAACGTGCATTTTCGCAGTTAGCTATTTTCTTATAGACTTTTGTTGCATGTTGTTACGTGTCAAGGATGTATGCAGTATATCCCACCAAGTTAATATTTTTCTCCTTCGAAACACTCGGACGTTATATGAGCCGTGTGGGATCTGGTATTATTGTTCTGATGAAAAAGATGTAAAGATTTCTGTTGTTTTTGTGTAGTTAATCAATCAGTTCTGGCAATAAAATAGTTTTATCTTATTTAGCATTGACAGCTCTGCCCATTTCTAACGAAATCGTGGCAACCTGTCTCCTGTCTTCCTTTAAAAAATGTGAAAAACATCGTTAATTGTTACTTTAAATTGTTCATTTTTAAGGTATGAAAAGTTGTGCATATATTGATTTTCTTACCTATCTGATATACTAACAATTGTTGGTTGGAACTGCTGAACGTATCGTAATAAAATACATATCTATCACTAACTTAAAACAGTTTCAATATGCTGGGAAATAACATAAAATTTAATACAACGCAGTGTATGTAAGGCATATTGTATTGTATGTTTGATGTGCTTAAACAACAATATCGTCAGCACTTGTAGGATAACAAATCCTAAAAAGAAAATGTACACAATTCAAAAAGAGGATTTTGTACGAAAGATCTTGCATTGTCTGAAAAATACATACAGGTATTAGGTAAAGTTTATATAGAAATAAAATAGAAGGAAGCGTTCTTATAAATTCACCGAGAGTATATATAACTAAAGTTCTCGTGGAATAAATTCTCATTTTATTCGTTTTTAAAGTAAAGTAAGTTCTATAATAAACATTTTTTCCATATAGTAACGAGAATTGAACTGTTACGTTTCAGTTTATTTGCACTTTTAATTTACAAATTGTACAATTATTATTACATTATATAAATTACAAAAAGGACACTGGTCTTTGAGATCTATGCAATAAAATTCGAGATAATTTGGGTAATCTGTCGAAAACTGTTCGAAGTATGCGAAGTATTGACAGCGCGTGAAAAACAAAAGTTAGATGAAACATTCCCGACATTGATAAGAGAAGCAAAGAAAACTAATAATCAATTAGAATAAAACAAAATACTTAATTAGTATAAGAGACGTTGTAAAGAGATACTCACAAATAATAATAGGAAAAGTAACCAAGAAAAACTTTGAAACAAAGAATAATTAAAGGAAAAATTATGAGAAGAATACAGCCTCAACAGAGACGGAACAAGGGGAATATAGCAGACTAATGAAGCATGTAATAACATATTTAACTATCTTCCCGAAGAAGAGGATAGAATAAAATGTACTAAAGCACAAATACTGAGATCGTTTGAGCCCGTACAAAGAAGCGAAGAAGGCGCACTATTTAGGAAGATAACAAACTGGAAACCTGTAGTAAGCAGACAAACAGGAAAGCTGAAAAGAGATGGAAAGACGACAGTAGAGGTATTATATGAAATGGAGATTGCCAGCTGGAGATAAGATATTCAGGACTGGAGAAAACAAGAAAATAGTCGACAAAGCAAAACATAATATTGCGGAATAATCCACTGCGTTAAATGGATTAAAAGAGTACTATTCACGTACTAAATGGATCACGTACTATAGTCTATAGAGTGACCTAGACTCCAGTAGAGTTATCAGTCCATATAAAATTTTTTGATGCTATTTAAAAACCCATTTACTAAAAACAAGTAAGGAAACACAGTTTTAGATTTTACGCGGGCCACCACCATCGGCTGACATATGTTTCTTCTTTTTAGAGTCATCAGAGCCACCTCTGGTGTATCCCTAAGCGAACTAATTCTGGCTGTCCCACTAAGCAAAATAATAAAATATGATATGCGTACGGACGCGTTAGCGACATCAATTTAGAGACAGGGAAAATTTTCTATAGATCGGAATACAGAATCCTTGGACACCATCTACTGCCTAAGCTGTTTACAAATTTATAAAGCTTGCAAGCCGATAAATGGCCGATAAAACACACAGGCGGACAAAGGAAGAATCTACAATATACATTCATCACCTGCCCGCTTATCTAGATAAAATTCCAACATAATTCTGCATCCTTAGTACTCAAATATGAGTAAAATGAAATTAGGAAATACAGCTCTAGATTTAATAAGATTCGGGAGCCACCACCATCAGCTGACACATGTTCCTTCTTTTTATAGTTTTCAGAGCCTCCTGTGGAGTATCCGACCTATAGAAAATTTTCTATTCTCTATAGCATGGGTAACCAATCTGAGGGTCCGTTTCGAAAACATATGACACTTCCGGGGTCCGGATTTAATGCTACCTGTGTCTGTTTGTTCTAATTCGATTTCTTTGCGGATTCTTGTTAAAAATTATCCCTTATAAACAAATCAGAAGGGTCCCTAGCAAAATTTTTGGGCCGAAATTATTTAACAATTTTTGTAACAAAACCAAAACATCACGTTTTTGGCCCACGAAAATATGTTTTTAGCATTTTTGGGTCATCTTAAACAAAAAAGATCTTTTCATTTTTCTCAAAAATTGATAAATTTCGAGTTTTAACCGATTTAAAATCTGAAAAATCCGAAAATTAGGATTTTCGAAGCTTGAACACTCATGTGTAAATTATTATTTTTGCGGTTGGCAAGTGCCTAAAATGAAGTTTAAACATTCAATTTCGAGATTCTGATGATATATGAGTAATCGGGGCTTATTTTAATTTATACCGTTGTTTTTATTGGCTTATTTAATTAGCACATTGAAAATAATTAAATTAATAAATAAATAAATAATTAAGAAAACTATGTTAATAATAACTTATAAAATTTTAATAAATGTCTGTTGGTATTTGTTGGGAATTTTTCGCATATGTATAAAAGCCACAGAGACGCACCACAAAGTGCGACGCGCAGCGGCTTTAAAGTCAAATGGAGGGGCATAATTAACAATTAAAAAACAACGGTCTATATTGAAATAAGCCCCGACTACGCATAAGAATCTTGAAATTAAATGTATAAACTTTAACTTAGGTACAACCTGAAATCTAATAATTTACATAATGAGTTTTCAAGCCTCAAAAATGCATATTTTCGCATTTTTCAGATTTTAAATCGCTTAGAATTCGAAAACTTTTGAGAAAAATGACAAGAAACCTTTTTTGTTTAAAAACACCTAAAAAACTAGAAATACATTTTTTGGTCCAAAGAGATAATTTTGAATTTGTTTAAAAAAATTGTTCTTCTCTTCTAATTCTCATTAGGGAGTTGAGATATTCATCTGTTAGCTGAGATCTGTACCGATTTTTAATAAAGTTCATTCTTGGTAAAGCGGCTTCGCACACATATCGCACACATAAGTTGAGCCAAACATAGTACGCAATTTCATGGCCAAATATTTTCAAAATTGCTACACCTTTTATTCTGACTTTAATGTCGGTCCCCACAAAACTAGCCCACGGTCCGGATGCGGACCATGGTCCGCTAATTGGTGACCCCTGCTCTATAGAACAGGATTCTCCCATTGTCCGCTATTTATTGGCCTCCAGGCACGTAGCCAAGGGAGGGGTCCATGGGGTCCGGACCCCTCCCAAAACTGCATCGGGTTGTGTACCAAGGCAGTAAGTTTATCTCCAAGTTATTATTAATATTTTTGAAGAAGTGAACGTAATTATTATTATTTTTTACTAGGATTATTTCTGTTTTTATTCAGTGTACGGATCAACTTATATCCAATTTAAAAATTAGATTTAGCAAAAACGAAAGTATTGTATCAGAATTTCAAATTCTTTTAACTGAATTAACTCTACAGGAAAAACAAAATTGTTAGAAAATTTGGATGCCTATTACTCCCACGACACTTCCCTTACTGCAATAAAAGCTGAATATATGTTATGGTGTAACTATAATACAATATCATCTTTGGAACCAAATACCGAAGTTCTCTACGTACTAGAACATTGTAATAAAGATTTTTTCTAAACATTTACAAATCCCTTACAATTTTGGCAACTATACCTGTCACAACGGCCAGTGTATAACCTTCGTTCTCAACAATGAAGCGAGTAAGAAATTTACCCAGAAACAAGATGGGAAACGAAAGACTCAGTCTCTTGGTTCTTTGTTCCGTTCATTGGAACATCGAAAGCCAGACATATAATAGATGTCAAATCATCATCACAGATGTCATAGAGCTAATAGCATAGTTGAAGTGAAATTGGGCTGGCCATGTAACCTGAATGGAGAACGGTGGTGGATCCAAAAAATTACAGTGTGGTATTACAGAAGAGGTGTAGAGGCCTGGACAGGTGTAGAGGTGTAGAGGCCTGGACTCTCAAACAGAACAACATAAAAAATATTGAAAGTTCCGAGATGTGGTGCTACCGTCGAATGCTGAAGATAAGTTGGGTTGAAAGAATCACAAATCTTGAAGTAATACGAAGGATAGGAAGAGACCCAGAAATTTTATTAACGATAAAACGAAGAAAACTCGAGTATTTGGGTCACCTGATGAGAGGTCATAAATACGCATTACTTCAAAATATAATGCAAGGAAAAATAGAAGGAAAACGGAATCCAGGCCGTAGAAGAATGTCGTGGATACGGAATTTGAGAGAGTGGTTTGGCTGCACCACTAATGAACTTTTTAGGTCAGCTGTAAACAAAGTCAGGGTATCCTTGATAATTTCCAATCTCCGATAGGAGTGGCACAAGAAGAAGAAGATTACAGAAGAAGGTAATTACAGAAGTGGTAATTACAGAAGAAGTAGAGGTAGACTACCTACTAAATGGACACACAACGTTAAAAGGGTTGCTGGGAATTGGTTGCTGAAAGCCCAAGACCGACAGAACTGGAAGAAATTAGGAGAGGCCTATTTTCAACTTTGAATGCATAGGGCTGGATGATGATGATATATCTAATAACCAAAAATTATTGGGTCTGCAGCTGAATAGAAGACCAGGTGTACTCTTTTCTACGGAATCCTATATTTCGTTAGTAGTCACTAACATCATCAGGGACGCTAAAATGATATTAAAGATACAATGGTGAAATCAGCTATTAAAAACAACTTAGTTTACTAGGGTGAGATTGTCGTCATATAGATGCTACATCTTAGTAAAGTAATAAACACTTATTATTGCAATGTTTAAAATATTAAGATGGTCTTTTTAAATCTTGCATATGGATATAAAATTTATTCTGAATATTTTTTCAATAGCTTACCGTCTAATCTAACAAAAAATTTGAGTTGTGTTTGGACCCCCCTCAAGAACATTTCCTGGCTACGTACCTGTTGGCCTCTATGCTTTATAAATTTGTAAAAAGCTAAAGCAATAGACAGTCACCAAGGGTTCTGTATTCCGACCTATAGAGAATTTTCTCTTTCTCTGAAAATAAGTAATTTATTTGACCAACAAAATTTGCAGAGTGCTAAAATTATATACAGGGTAGCGAAAAATTATGGAAACAAAGTAATTTCTCGGAAACTGCTAAGACGATTTTTATAGATTTTGGTGGGCAAGGATCTTCTAATGCGGCCGATACTATAGTCGTAATTACATTGTTGTCAAATCTTCCGTTTTTCTGGAAATCTAATGAACTTTCTTATTTCAAATAGAAAACCCTGTATATTTTTTGCGTTTTGAAGTCCTTAAGAAATGCTGATTTATTCTTCATGTTATATTCTCTATAACTAAAAGCCATAATTTTGGAGTTGTGGCTACATTTATTAAAAAAACACTGAAACAAATAATTATAAAAATCAATGTTTTTGGCGCGGCACGATATTATTTTAGATTCTTTGGATCATTGGGAACAAAAAAGGTCTTTTGTAATTTTGCACTAAAATTAATCGTTTCTGAGTTATAAACAATTTAAAACTGAAAACAATCCAAAAATGACGATTTTCAAGGTTCAAAAACAGAAGAAAAAAATTTTTATTTTGAAATTATGAAGTACGTACCCTAATTCAAGGTCAAACTTTCTTCTATCAGCTCTTCATAAGAATTTTTTGCACGTTTTATTCTAAAACATTGTCGTTTTTAAGTGCTAATGAAGCTCGTATGAAAGGACTTGCGATCAGGCTGCATAAACAACTAAAAAACAAGGTTTTAATATGAAATAAGACCAAAATAAGACCAAAAGACCAAATTACTTATCGGTAACTGATAAAATGAGGTTTGAACTTGAATATAGGTAATACGTCGTGGTTTCAAAGATAGTATTTTTTTACTTGTGTTTTTAAACCTTAAAAATCGTAATTTTTCGATTTTTTTCAGTTTTAAATTGTTTATAACTCGGAAACGATTAACTTTACAGAAAAATTACAAGAGATCTTTTTGTTGTTACCTAATGATCCAAAGAATATAAAATAATGTCTACCCGGGCCGAAAAAATTGACTTTTTAGGCGAGTACAATTAGAACGAAAACGTGCATTGTTTCGGAAAAATTCAAATAAGCTTATATTTTTCTAAAACTTCTTTTGTTAGTTTATATACTTGTTAAAGTAAAAAGTTCTACTCTCAGATTTCGCCGCTAATTGTTTATTGATTGTTTAAACTATAACAATTTTTTTGTATAAATAATTTTAAAAATACCGTTAAATTCATCATTTTACTTTTATCAAATATGTTTTTATTTTGTTTTTGATTATGCTGAATCCGAATATGGCAGTGCAATTTGAAAATTCTTATACAGAAGCTCTTATACAGTGTGTCTGCGTAGCTAGGAACCACATGGAAAACGTTTTTATTATCAATTTTACAAAAAAAGTTATTCTTTATAAAATGCTCTGGATAGTCAAAAACCTAAAACTGCACCATCAGATATCAAATTTTATCAATTTTATACGAGTTATGCCAAAAATATGAATTTTGTTAAAGAGTAAAGTACCTTTATATTCCAGAATATCAAAAAATGATATTATGAAAAGTTGTTTGAAATTAAAAACTATGTTTAAATATACAATTACATCATTCTAATTGAAAAAAAAAATTAAATTTTTTCTCAAATTACGGATGTTCATCATCATTTTATTACAATTATGATAACTATTTTATTATCACTTTTACGAAAAAAGCTATTCTTCATAAAATACTCTCCCTGGTCTAAAATCTAAGATACAACCATCATATTATCTTAATTTTATACGAGGTAAGTAAAAAATATGAATTTTTCTTAAGAGTTAAGTGCCTTTATTATTCACAATATTTTAATTACAAGGATGTTATTGAACACTAAAACAAATTTTTTAATTCCAAACAACTTTTCTTAATAACACTTTTCGATATTGTGAAATGTAAAGGTACTTTACTCTTGAGTGAACTTAATATTTTTGACATACCTCGTATAAAATTGATTAAATTTGATATTTGATGATTTCATCCTAGATTATATAAGATGCGAAGTATTTTATAAGGAATAAATTTTTTTCGTAAAACTGATAATAAAAAAGTTATCAATAGATTCCCAGTTACGCAGACATACTGTATAAGAGCTAAAAAAATTTCTTTTACTGAACATTTATTATTGTTGAAGCTTATTATTAAATGTATTTTAGGTAAGTTTTACAGAAAAAAATTTTGATCACTTTGTATAAACATTTTTTAACTGGTAATTTTCGGTTTTTTTATTACATTTTTGTTATCTTTCTTAATTTTCTCAAAAAGAAGTAGTTTATTTAATTTATAAAGTAAAATAATTTAGTGCATTTTAAAGACTACATCCTAAACTTAAAAAAAGTACTTATAAAACTATAATAGATCTGTTCAAACTTGAGTAATACCGTCTTAAGTGGTGGTAATTCTATAAAACTACGAAGATTTCAAATATTACATTTTTTGAGACGTCATATCATTTGAATTAAATTTTTGAGATTATTTTGAATGAAATATGATTAAGTAAGATGATTGAAAGATAAGTTGTGCAAAATTGAAAGTTTTATAAGAAAAATTGTATTAGTTACACATTTTTAAATCATTTTTATACAAAATTCATGTAAATTCACTTTCCGCCCACACCGTGCTTATCACCATACATTTTATTTCTTTCTATTATAACCATAAGATAGCTTAATTAGTCTTCTTTCATGTTTAATTTGTAAAATTTCATGTGATCCATTAGTTAAAGAATTACATTAAAATAACTCAACCATGCACTTCGCCGTACGCTAGTTTACAGTGCGCCAATGTTTGTGAGAAGGGTGACTTTAGCGTTATAAATAAAAAATTATAGAAGATACAGATTAAATTTTAGAAAATTCTTTATATAAGTTTTTTTTTGTAACATTTTCTAAATTTTTCAATGGTCTAGTCAGTTTTTTTCTAAAATTTATATTTTCGGAGTTATTTAAAAAAACATCAAACTTCGTAGTTGATTTGTTTAATAAAAAATGAAGCACCCACTTCTCGAGTAGAACTTTTTAATATGTTGTTTATTAAACATTCCTTAACAAAATTACAAAAAGTTCTATCTTGTTTGATTTTTTCCGGAGTGAAAATCTATATGCACTCCCCTATTTATAATTTTTTTATTTCTTTTTTTAAAAAATTGTAGCAATAACTCCGAAATTATGGCATTTGGGTATTAGGGTATATAACAAGAAAAATAATCAGTATTTCTTAGGGACTTCAAAACGCAAAAAATATAGAGGATGTTTCATTTGAAATAAGAAAGTTCATTAGATTTCCAGAAAAACTGAAGTTTTGACAATGTAATTACAACTATAATATCGTCTGAATTATCGCCCTTACTCACCAAAATCTATAAAAATCGTTTTAGCTGTTTCCGAGAAATTACCGTGTTTGCATACTTTTTCGCTACCCTATATTATATCGACGCTTGAAAGGTAAAATAATGTATAATACGCCCCTTTTTGTAAAATAGACTTTACATACCATTAGGTTCAGTGAATTTTTCTATGTATGTAAAAAGGGGATTTAGGCTGTTTGAACTACCAGTTTGGCGTATTAAACATTTTATTTTTGGAACGGTTTTGAAAGCAGCTATGTCTTATGCGCCAAATTTTATTACAAAAATATGTTATATTTCGTATAATACACCTACCAAGTTTGCTTCTAGCAAGTAAGTCAATTTTACCTTCAGGTATTAGAGCCTTAAAGCCGTGTTAGCCATTCCATATGGCAGAATATTTTTGCATAGTGGTACATTTTTGTTTACATCAGTTACGGGTACAGGTGGCGTGTTATACATTTTATCTGTTTAAAATAATATCACGAGTGCTATATTATCCACTTCGAAAACGTTCTTTCAAAAGATAAAACTGTTTTTTAATTAGCTGGTAGCATTCCTAAACCTTATGCACCTCACCCCATGCTTCATAAAGATTTTACGTCATGGGATGATACAGTATGTCCCTGTAAGTTGTATCCATATGGAAAACTTTTTTATTATTAATTTTACGAAAAAAAGTTATTCTTTATAAAAAGCTCTGCATGGTCCAAAACCTAAGATTTGACCATCAAATATTAAATTTTTTGAATAGTATACGAGGTATGTCAAAAAGTTTGAATACCACTCAAGAGTAAAGTAACTTTATTTTTCGTAATATTGGAAATTGATATTATGAAAAGTTGTTTGGGATTAAAAACTATATTCTAATATGCAATTACATCCTTCAAATTGAAAAAATTTTGTTTTTTGAAAAATTATGGATAACTATCATTATTTTTTCAGTTATTTCAATTCTGATAACTCTTTTATTATTAATTTTACGAAAAAAAGTGATTCTTAATAAAAAGTTCTGGATGGTCTAAAACTTACAATACAACCCTCTTATATCAAATTTTATCAATTTTATACGAGGTACGTCAAAATAGATAAATTTAGATCAAAAGTAAAGTACCTTTATAGTTCAGAATATGTCAATTAGAAGGATGTAATTACATACTGAAACATAGTTTTTAATTCTAAATAACTTTTCATTATAACAATTTTCGATATTGTGAAAAATAAACGTATTTTACTCTTGAGCGAAATTCATATTTTTTGACATACCTCGTATAAAATTGATCAAATTTGACATAATATGGTTGTATTTTAGATTTTAGACCATGAAGACGTTTTTATTAAGAATCACTTTTTTTCGTAAATTAATAATAAAAGAGTTATCTGAATTAAAATAACTGAAAATAATGTTGTTATCCATAATTTTTCAAAACAAAAATCAATTAGAAGGATGTAATTGCATACTAGAATACAGTTTTTAATTTCAAACAACTTTTCATAATAGCAATTTTCAATATTGTGAAAAATAAAGCTATTTTACTCTTGAGTGAAATTCAAACTTTTTGACATACCTCGTATAATATTCAAAAAAATTGATATTTGATGGTTAAATCTTAGGTTTTGGACCATGCAGAGCTTTTTATAAAGAATAACTTTTTTTCGTAAAATTAATAATAAAAAAGTTTTCCATATGGATACAACTTACAGGGACATACTGTATATCAGACAAATAGTTTAAAGGAAATCTTGCAGAAAAGATAAGTAAAATTATAGTCGCTACATTCAAGAAATCTGATCAAACTAAGATGTATGCAAAGTTTTCGATGGCTTCAGATGCTCAACAGGAGATCATACAAATCAGCGGTAAAGTAAAGAATCCGTCAAATTGCCACTTATATCCAACCCCTTTGACAATTTCCAAAGAAACATAACCCGATCTGAATAAATCGTGCCATTCGAATGTCATACCCTTACAATATCATTATGAATATTCAAATCTACCTAGAGGTAATAGTGTAAATTATATCCTGCCAGAAACTGACAAAGAAAATGGAGTTCAACTTTGATATTGCTGATGTGTTTTTTAATGTTTTTGCCATGAACCTCACTTGTTTTTTGGTAGAAATAAAGTATTTTCCAGTAACTTGAACTATTTCTTTTTGTTTTTTGATGTAAATTAAATGTCTATAATATCTAATAATGATACAATAAATATAATAAAATAATATTAGAATTTAGAACCGAGAATGACTTATATTCCTGTAATTTTCACAAAAGATACTTCCAATAGCATGCATCTGAAAGATAAATACATTATAAACAATTTCACCTTCTCATAAAATTGCCCATATTTGGTAAATTAACCGTTTTCAGTTATCTGGTTATATAGTGCATTATGCTAATATTACATTTCTCCTGTTTGCATTCAAGAATCACTTTGTATAATGCGCCATTAATTTTAAAACTAGATAATATTTCTTTTAGAAATTTATACCATGAAAGCATTCTACTATATGTCATTTATATTCCTAAGATTTTTCAAAGTAGTAACCTTACAACCAAAATTATGAATTTTTTTCGAAAATTTCAAACTTTAAACGGTTCTCCTGTAAAATTCATAATCGGCGTATTAGCTGTTTTACCTTTCAAGCGTCGAATGTACAATGTATATCCATGTCTAATATAAGTTCCAAATTGTATGCAAATCACAGTCCAATCCTCTTTCCACATTATTTGAATACTATAATTATCCTTAACGGTTACCTCCATTCTGTTGTCGCCTCATACGGTGCGAAATGGCATCCGTTTCTATGACCGACCGAAGCGTCCCAACTCCGGTTACTCCGAGATTGTGGAGGTTCCTGCTCTCCTCCACCGGATGGGTAGATGGCATGCCCTTAGCCAGTCGGTAGATTAATCAACTAACCACAAATCTGCACCCACCCCCACAAAAGCAATTCCCTGCAGAAATGAGATTTGCAGAAACATTGTCCTCTGTGCGGTGCCAAAACTCTGGTTCAGTAGCGGTTCAACAAGGCGAAAAAATTACGTTTTGTTAGAATTACGTAACACTTTTTTGGCGTAAATAAGAAAGGACTTCTGACATTCCTGCGGTAAGATATACACGATTTAACATCGGCGTAAATAATACGAATGCTCAAAACGTTTAAATCATGAATATTATAATTTTAATATTCTTGAGGCACTTATTTCTTAAATATTGTATTTTTTTCATCCTTAATGCTAAAAGTGAGTCCATCAAGACCTAAATACACTAAGCATCAAAACTAACGCACCACCTTAAAAATGGGACATATTTGATGTCTCGTATTTCCTAAACCTCTTGTCAGATTTAAGTGATTTTTTAGTATGTTATAGCTTTGTTAGTCAAGAATATCGATGTAATAACATATTGCTAAAGAGGTAGGTGTCATTGTATACCGGGTGTAACAATGATAGTGTGTTTTTTCCTCCACGTTTGGAACGCGCTGTGGAATATTATAGCGTATATAAAATATTGTAATTAAAACTCAACTGTAGCCTTCGGCGTTCTTAACATTTTGTTTTTTGACTCATTCGCTTATGTTGGATAATAAAAAAGTTCTTTAGTGGTACTTTAGGTGGTACTTTAAGTGGTTTAGTGGTACTTTAACAACTAGTAATGTAATTCATCAATACAGGGTGTTTCTATGTAAGTGCGACAAACTTTAAGGGGTAATCCTGCATGAAAAAATAATGACAGTTTGCTTTATAAACATATGTCCGCAAATGATATGTTTCCGAGATACGGGATGTTGAATTTTTTCTTACAAACTCACGATTTATTTATCGCTCTAAAACTGATTGAGATATACAAATGAAAATTGGTAGGTTTTAAGAGATAGTTATTGCGCATTTTTTGACATACAATTAGGAATTTTATATTCACCATTGGCGTGCATACGGATATAAATATTTTAGATACATCCCTATGCACGCCAATGGTGAATATAAAACTCTTAGTTGTATGTCAAAAAACGCGCAATAACTACCTCTTAAACCCTACTAAATTGCATTGGCATATCTGAACCGGTTTTATGCCGGACTCAAACGACTCGTGTACTTGGCGAATAATCGTCACTTGCGTATACTGGCAATGCTGTGTGAGTGGGTTACTAGTACAATTATTGTACTATTTGTCAAACACTAATAATAATAATGTAAATACTACTATTAATTGTCAAAGAATTGTTCTAGTAACCCTCTCAAAAGACATAGTAAGTAACGCAAGTAACGATTATTCGAGAAGTACACGAGTCGTTTGAGTCCGGCTTTAAGCTACGGCTCCACGGGCGAGAAACTGACTCTAGCAATAGCAGTAAAATGAACTTAAGGTTCCGCGGAACGGAATAGGAATAGCCGAACTGTACCGACTACAGGACTTGTGCGTAGTCGGTTCAGTTGGGCTATTCCCATTCCGTTCCGCGGAACCTTAAGTTCATTTTACTGCTATTGCTAGAGTCAGTTTCTCGCCCGTGGAGCCGTAGCCTAAGAGTATAAAAAAATCGTCATTTTGTAAGAAAAAATTCAACATCCCTTATCTCGGAAACGAAGCATTTGTGGACATATGTTTATAAAGCAAACGGTCATTATTTTTTCATGCATAATTACCCCTTAAAGTTTGTCGCATTTATTTAGAAATACCCTGTAGTGATGAATAACATGGCTAGTTGTTAAAGTACCTAACTTTTTATTATTCCACATAAGCCAATGATATAAAAAACAAGATGTTAAAAAACCTAAGATTACAGTTGATTTGTAATTTCAATATTTTATATATGCTAGAATATTCCACAGGGTGTTCCAAACTTTGAGGAAAAAACACAAATTATTGTTACATCAGGTATACAATGACACTAACACGATTAGTAAAAATATTATTACATCGATATTCTTGAATAGTAAAGCTATAACATGCTGAAAAATTCACTAAAATCGGACAAGAGGTTTAGGAAACAGGAGACATCAAAAATGTCCCATTTTTAAGGTGGTTCGTTAATTTTGATGCTTAGTGTATAATATAGCTGCGACAGAAATACATCGCCTAGACAAGATACCTGCTCAAAAGATTTATGTGATTTTTGTGAGCTGTAAAATCTCTCTCTCCAAATTAAAAGACAAAAATATTTCATACAATATAATATGTATATTGCATGAAAATAATTAAGTCAATTATCAAGTACCACAAATATTTGGAAAAATATGTGAATGCTCACTACAATCAACAATTTAATGTAATTGATATTTGAGTTGCATGTTGATTTTCTAGATTATATTGCAGAAATACGTAGGCATATTATGAGGTTTATTTATCTTTTGATAATAACAGGAACAGGTATACATACATATATCTAAACATTATTTATAAAACACAAATGTTTGCCAAATACATATATTGTACCATATATTATTACCAAACAACTCGGAATAAGTATGTCAATTTCTTTATAAATAAAAATTAATGTTTGTGTGTTCGTTCTTTATAGAATCAAACTTAGCCCGATCAAAGAACAATCTGACCCAAAAAAAAATAAAGGAAGGATGAAAATTTGGGAATACGTAGTTGACATTGTCTATAATTATATAAGAAAAAGTTTACAATTCTACATCCCCTCCATTTTGAATACCCCCCTCTTAAGGTGAAAAATATACATTCAAAATATGACCGGAATTAGATAAAATAACTGATTCTAAACAACTTTTGTTCTATAGGGTTTTTCTAGGCACTAAGTCAATAATTTTCGAGTTATTTGCGAGTGAATATGTTCATGTTTAACAAAATAAAACGTGTTTTTGGACGGTTTTTCGGAGATAACTCAAAAAGTAAGTATTTTAGCGAAAAAATTATTCTTAGCAAAAATATAGCTTATACAGGGTGTTTCATTAATAATTGTCCATATAGTAACTGGAGAAAGCTTAGCACAAAATATGAAGATTTAACCTAAAATACTTTAATAAAATGTGGTTCCTTACTGAGTTACAGGGTGTTTTATCTAAAAATTTAAAAACTATTTTTGCTCAGCATTTTAAAACTATTTGACGTATCCTTTTCATACTTGGCAGGAAGTATAGGTACGGTACAAACTACTAAATTGTATTAAACAAACGTTTCTGGCATTACCAGAGGCGTACGATGGGGGAAAGTAAATGGTTGACCCTTTCCAAATTCTACACCACTGGCGGAATTGCTATTTTAGTTAAATTTTTGGATTCCCCAATACTTTCTATCAAAATAATATACTCTTCATTGGTAACGATAAAGTCATTAGTTTTCGAGATCTTTGAAGTTAAAAATGAAACGACACGGTCATTTTTGATTAATGTATTGTGTCCCTTCATTTTTAGTTTCAAATATCTCGAAAACTAATCATTTTATCGTTACGAATGAAGAGTATATTATTTACATAAAAATATTGGAAAATCAAAAAATTACACTAAAATAGCAATTTTGCCAGTGGCGTAGAATTTGGGAAGGGTTAACCTGCCACTACCCCTGTCGTACGCCTCTGGTAGTAGCTAGAAACGTTTATTTATCTTAATTTAGTAGGGTGTACAGTACCTGCACTTTCTCACAAGTATGAAAAGGATACGCCAAATAGTTTTAAAGTACTGGGTACAAATAATTTTTAAATTTTAATCATACGAATCATATCATAAATTAATCAAAATAACTGTGCCGTTTCATATTTAACTTCAAATATCTCGAAAACTAATGACTTTATCGTTACCAATAAAGAGTATATTATTTACGTAGAAAATATTGGAGAATCTAAAAATGGCACTAAAATAGTAATTCCTCCAGTGACGTAGAATTTTAGAAGGGTCAACCATTCACCATCCTCTGTCGTACGCCACTGGTAGTAGCTAGAAACGTTTGTTTATCATAATTTAGTAGGGTGTATAGTAGTCGCACTTTCTGCCAAGTATGAAAAGGATATGTCGAATAGTTTTAAAATGCTGAGCAAAAGTAGTTTTTAAATTTTTAGATAAAACACCCTGTAACTTAGTAAGGAACCATATTTTATTTTAGTGTTTAATGTTAAATCTTCGTATTTTGTGCTAAGGTTTCTCCAGTTACTATATGGGCAATAAATAATGAAACACCCTGTAAAAGATTGAAAAAAATGGTGTATACACGAGGTCTGTAGACCCAGAAGAAGCAGAGTTGCAGCTAATGAAAAATAGGTTCTTCTTCGTCAAATTCCAAATCGAATATTTCAATGTGCAATAATCCAAAATCGGAGGAAAATTTTTGGGGAAAATTCATTTTAACTTTTTTAAAGTGTTCCGGTGTGTAACGCTCAAAATATTGTTGCTCCCTTTTATTTTTTGGTAAAAAAATCGCGAAAATCACCCCCTAATTAGCATCACAAATAAATTTTATTATTACCACTTCACCAGTTACTTTTTCTATGTATGTATTATTTATATTATGTGTAAGTTTCATCGGTTCAAAGTGCTTATTTTTGAAAAAGCTGTAGTTAAAATGGCCTGAACGAGTAACTAATCACGAGTTTAGGCAAATTTTGAACAGTCATAGCAAAACCAATTTTTAGAAATATTCAGAAAAGCAAAACGTACATTTTATTACTCTTTTAGATTTTTGGTATTACTAATAATTTTTAAGTTAATTCCACAAAGAATTTCCTTTTTTTTTTTCATAATTAAAAAATTTTTTTATTTTATACCCAATTTTTTAAACCTGAACACTTTGAACCAATGAAACTTTTAGATAATCTAAACAATACATAAGTAAAGTAACTTGTGAAGCGGTAACGATTAATTTTATTTGAGAAGCTAATTAGGGGGTGATTTTCGCCATTTTTGTACCAAAAAATAAAAGGCACCAACAATATTTTAAGCGTAATTCAATTACTTTTTATGTTAGAAGTTTTTTTTTAAAACAAAAATAAACCTTTTTCAAAACACTTTATTAAAGTTTTAATGAATTTTTAATATGTGACCTAAAAGTGCCCCGTTTTTAGTTATTTCACATTGAAATATTCGATTTGGAATTTGAAGAAGAACCTACTTTTCATTAGCTACAACTCTGCTTCTGCTGGTTCAATAGCCATTTTTTTCAGTTTTTTATAAACTATATTTGTGCTAAGAATATTTTTTTCGCAAAAATACTTACTTTTTGAGTTATCTCCGAAAAACCGTCCAAAAACATATTTTTTTTTTGTTAAAAATGAACATATTCACTCTCAAATAACTCGAAAAGTATTGAATTAGTAAAAAAACTCTATAGAACAAAAGTTGCTTAGAATTGGTCATTTTATCCAATTCCGGACTTATTTTGAACGTATATTTTTTGACCCCATATTTTCCAATTTTTGTAAAATGGAGGGGATGCTCTTCTATATAAATAAAAGTGAATGTTAAATACCTGTCCTTTATAGAATCCTAAACAATGCATTTGGTCATGTGATGATCTTTAGCAAAGTTGTTCTGCATTAGCCTACGAAGGTTTTTAACCAACAAGTGATAAGAGGGGTTGCTTCCCGATAATTTTTAAATTTTTTTTGACAAAATTGTATATTTTAATAAATAATAAAAATGCATACTACCTTTTTCACTTTTTTATCACCAACGAGTTGTCCATATAAGTACCTACGCTTTTTTATTGAGAAATTTACCGCATCCACCAGGAGGTGATTCGCGGAAATACAGTGTAGGTATCTATACAGTATGTTCATTTGAAAAGGTGCCACCCTCCTTTAAAGGTCGTTCGACCACATTTTCAAAAATATCACATACATTATATTTTTTTAATACGTTTGCAAAAATCAAGTTAAACCGTAAGGATAACACATTCACGGACGCGACTGCATATGCAGACACTTATAAAGGAACATTACGGTGTGAAGATGAATATGTGTTGGTGAATGTGCTAAAGATGGAGTTCAAAATTCCAAAATTTTTTTGGAGGATGAGTTCAAGATTTTTCCAAAAGTACTAAAACGGAATATAATGTATGTGGTAACTTTGAAACGGCAGTTGAACGAACTTTAAAATGAGGTATCACTCAACGTCCCTTTTTATTAAAGATTTTGGGGATTGTGTCCGACCCTCTAGAGGGTTGATGTAATTTAGTTAAAAACTGGTCTACATAATGTCACCCTCACAAACAAATTTGAAATGTTTTTGTATATTTTTAAATTTTCTATAGTGACCATAATACAGATGATGGTACCCTCTATTTTTGAAGTTGTAAACTAGATACATACTTAATATCTTTAAGCGGTGACCCCACCGCGTATATTTTTTTGACATGTGCATGATTCTGATGAATCTGTATGTTGTCTGCCCATCTACCTCCAGTATTTCACATGCCTCGTAACTGGTGATGCATGTTTTTATGAAAGTTGACATTTAGTCGTATTTTTATCACTATCACATATCTGATTTTGACCCCACCTGAGGATAGAACACGCCGCCATATTTATGTTTACCGTGCAAAAACATGTTTGTATGAGAAAATAAGTTTAGTACCTATATGAAAAGATTGTAAATAATATAAAAATAAATTATTCAACCCCCAACTTAGTTTTTAGTTACTTTTGTCATCCTAAAAAGTATATTTCAAATATAAGTGCTTTTAGTTTTGACTCACCCTGTATTATATTAGTTATGCTTATTGTTATCTAACAATACATTTTCTGATATAAATCGAATCATTCAGTACAGTTTTTGATAAATAAGTTTAAAAAATATTGAAATATCGTTTATTTTGGAAAAAAAAAGCAAACCTCACCTTGTGAAAATCATCCACTAATTTGTGGTTCTAAAGTTAATATTTGTACGGTTTTACTTGATTTTTTCAAAATTACTGTAAAGAAATATAATGTGTGTGGTATTTTTGAAAAGGTGCTTGAACGAACTTTAAAACGAGATATCACTCAACCGTCCTTGATATTATTGAAATTTTTCAAAATTTATTATTTTGAAAATCGGAAAAATGACTTGATCTGATAGTCATTTAATCGGAAGTCTAAGTAAAGGGACGCATCGAAATAAGCATATTAAAAGACAATTTAAAGGTAATGAGTTTTCTGCAGAAAAAAAATCTGAATTACCCTTACCCAGTTCGTCGTCAAAAACTTTAAATCTAGTGATAGATAAGGCGAAAACAGCGGGATCGTTGGAAAAAATATTCCCATGAGATTTTTTTGCATTATCACATTTGTAATACACCCCAGAATAAGGTTCAAGAAGTCGCCCACGAGAAAAGTGGTCCAAATTTAAAAAAAAAAATTTTAATCAAATTGCAAATTTTTCTTAAGTTTCTTAGACCATTCTGGACAAAAAAGGTCTCTTGTAATTTTTCTCTAAAGTTGATGGTTTTCGAGTTATAAGCAATTTAAAATTTGAAAAACGCAAAAATGGCCATTTTTAAGACTTAATAACTCGGTTAAAGACTATTATTATGAAAGTCAGAAAGTGACTAAATCAAAGTTTAAAGCCCGCCCTGCATGATCCTGAAGAAATTGGTGTCATCAATTTATTACTAAGCTGTTATTTTTAATTATTAACAATGAGCCGTAAGAGCGTATTGACGTGGCTGTAAATGTGAGTGCGAGTAAGATGCCCCATTGGACTGCGGAATGGCATCTCTCTCGCACTCACCATAGACGCCCGCCTAATACGTGCTGGCGCTCATTATTATTAATTAAAAATAACAGCTTAGTAATAAAATTATGACAAAAATTTCTACAGGATCTTGTATTGGGGGGCTTTAAGCTTTGATTTAGTCACTTTCTGACTTTCATAATAATAACTTTTAACCAATACTTAAAGTCTTGAAAATCGCCATTTTTCGTTTTTTTCAATTTTAAATTGTTTATAACTCGAAAACGATCAACTTTAAAGAAATATTACAAGAGACCTTTTTTGTCCAGAATGGTCCAAAAAACTAACAAAAATTTGTACGGGCCAAAAATATTAATTTTTGCAAATTTAATTAAAAAAAATTGTTAAATCACTTTTCACGTGAGCGACTCCTTGGACCTTATTCTCGGATGTCTCACGAATGTGATTATGCAAAAAAATCTCATGGGAATATTTTTTCTAACGAACACGCCGTTCTCGCCTTGTCAATGATGCATTGCATGCACGTTATGGAAATAAAAATTGTAGAAATAATAGTAACGAATTAGTCGGAAAATACCGAAGAAGCTCGTATTGCTCAAGCCAATAGGAGAAGGCAGTGGCGAGACATCAACAGAGGACAGAATTTTAAAAAAAGCTTTGACCGACTAGTGTCGACGAGTGAGGGCACGAAATATGCACCAGGAATCGCTGATTAGACAAAAAAAATTACCATTTTATTCGATAAAGTTACAGTAAAAATAATTTAACCGCATTTATGCCTATATTATTTTTTTAATTAGCTTAATGCTTCGACAACTAATGGCCGCTGGCATGGCACAGTTGATTTTGCAATCAGATACCTAGTGTAGTGTGCGTGTTGAGAAAATATCTTGATACTTTGAAAAGTCTACTAATTCTATCCGAACGGCTGCGGTCCCTCCGGTGAGTACCGATCCTACAAGGATAGACACTATTGTGACTTATTAATTTTTAACAAATAAAAAATTTCTTCGCTTGATGAGATTATAGCTATCGACTCCTGAATTCAAAGGTTGTTACCACTGAGCCACAGAGGGGGTGTCTCCCAAATTTAAATGCAAAAAAAAGTTTTTTTGTTTACCTCGAAACCTTCTTAACGCACAAAAACGTATAAAGAAAAATTATAACCATAAAAATAATAGTTTTTCTCTTTAAATATATTTAAAAATTGTATTTTTTATCCAATTTAGACAGTAAAAGTATCCGTAAGATGCTACTTAATATTTGAATGTGGTTTATGTTGTAAAATTTATGCTTTTGGGTATCTAGTACAAACACATCAACCCTGCAGTGGTCGCTATACGAGATTTTCTCTCACGGTTTCAGAAAATTACGCACAACTTTTTTTCTGGGAAATTATATGCGTTGTAATTCTTTCTAGTGTCCTACCTATCCTTCTTCGACCATATAATAGACTCGTCCGCTCAGATAGTGACTCGGGTGACTTAGTATCACCAGATTGTTAAGTTAGTGCTCTTCATGTGAGATATTCTCTCATCGCGCGACCACCGGCGCCACCAACTGTGTATAAAAATTAATTTTATTTTTCCACTTAAAACCTGAAATAATATCCTTTTATAATATTCGTTTATAAACAAAAGGCGCCGTGGATGTGGTCCATGAAATGAAACCCTATATTCTCTTTCATGGGTTTGTTGTAGATGGCCACTTACCACATATTTTTTAATGTTATATATTGGCGGCATCAACAGTCGCATTGTATATAAAGATATAACAGAGAACGTCGGTCGTGTCTTTTTAAAGGAATTGGCTTTATCTTTGATGAAAACTCATCTTGTAAATCGTTCGACAATTACAAACTTAATTTTAAGCCTCCGGAATTTTCTTGCAAAAAAAATTGCCAAAATAACATTATGGGATTAGTTTATAATTGCTTTTTAATTTCACAAGTTTTTGTTAGTGAAGTGCAAAACAACACATCTATTAATCATTGGGTGATGATAGATTTTGTTATCATTGAATGATAACAAATTTAGTGAGTACCTATTTAATTTACCTACTTCATAATATTTAACATGTCACAGAACGTCAATAACCCTACTAAATCGTATTCAGCGGCGTTAGCCCAGAACTCGAATCTACTACCAAACAGAGATCAAGCCGTAGTATTTACATCAATAGATGGTTTTAAAATACAAGACTATCTCCTACAGATTGGACCAATAGTGAACCCACATAATATAATATATTGTTCACGCATCTCTAACAATCGAGTATGCATATACTTGAGGGATAAAAACAGTCGACGATTTTCTAAAAAATAATGGAAGTATCACAATTAATAACACTCGTATAGTTGCTCGAAGGTTAATTACCCCATCAGATAGGTTGCTAATATCTAATGCAAGCCCCACAATTTCTAATGAAGAAATCACAGGATGTTTACAAAATCTAGGCGTAACATTATTATCGCCAATGATACAACTGAGAATTGGAGCTACTGACCCAGCTTACAGCCATATACTTAGTTTTAGAAGACAAATTTACATCTCGTCTCCAGAAAATGCATCTTTACCGGAATACATTGATATACAACAAGATGGAATAGTAAATAGGTTATATTTAACACTAGACAGCCACAACTGTTTCAAATGCAAGCAGGCAGGACACAATGCTTTACAATGCACTGCCTCATTTCCACCACCTATGAGTATAATACCTACAGGAAGCAATAATCAATCAGACAACATAACTCAGGCCCAGAATTCAGCACTTTCTATTTCTGACACCACTACCGCTTCTTCTTCCAATAATACACAACCCATCAAAGACCACAGTTCACTAATAAAACAAAACGTACCCCTAGATATGTCCAAGCTATCTACGACACAAAATCCAGAACTATCAAACTCACCCCTCTCCCAAACTTTAAATACCCCTATGAATCTTGAGACAAACAAAAATATTTTGGTGGACAATACAAAGTCCGATCATCCCTCAACACAAAATAACTCACAAAAACGTACCGCTTCTGCTGTTTCTTCTCCTACTTCTGAGGATGTCCAATTCGCAACTCCAACTATAACACAAAATAAGAAAAAGAGCAAAACAGAAAAAAAACCTAAACAAAACATAAGGTTTTCAGACAATACTAAAACATATATAGATAATTACTCGCCTCCTTTTTGCCTCAGCAGTCAGCAAGTTGAAAGTCTACTAGAAAATTGCTACGGCTGCTCTGATGCAGTAACGGTAGCGAAGGATTATAACTCTGACATCGTAGCTATTATCACTATGTTGGATGAAATTCACCCACATTTAAAAGACAGAACAACAAAATATCGCTGCACTAAATTGAGAAAAAAATTAGCTGTACAAATTAATTTACCACTTAATTTAACGAATTTGGATTCTGAAAGTGATTCATCCACTTTTTAATTTTTGTGTTCATTAATAAAATATAATCATTATGTATAACAAAATTTTACAGTGGAATTTAAATAGCTTTAAAACTCGTTTACCTATGTTACAGTTGTTAATCAATCAATACACACCACAAATTATTTGTCTTCAAGAAACTAATTTTAAAGATTCCACCTGCATGAATCTAAAATCTTTTAATTCATATTTTAAAAATAGAAATAATGCTGGTCACGCTTCAGGGCGTTGCCATTTATGTAAAAGAACAAATAATATCCAAAGAAATTCCTCTAAGCACAAATCTGGAAGCTGTAGCTGTACAAATTGGTACAACACAAAAAGTTAACATATGTAATATATATACCTCCAAACTATAACCTAGAAGAACAACATCTTGTAAACCTAATAAATCAGGTACCTAATCCAAAATTTATACTGGGAGATCTAAATGGGCATAACACTAACTGGGGTTCCTTTAAAACTACATCTACCGGAAAAAAGATTGAAAATATTGTGAACACGTTAAATCTTGCAATACTAAACGATGGTAGTAGCCCCCACTTAAGCTTATCGGCAGGGACATTTTCTTCTATAGATATCTCACTTTGTACGCCCACTCTTCAAATAAATCACAATTGATACGTAGAAAAAGACTTATATGGGAGTGATCACTATCCGATTTTAATAGAAAAACACTTGATTAAATCTACGCCAGTTAAGCCTGATCCGAGATGGAGGTTAGACAAAGCTGACTGGGGCCTTTTTCAAGAAATTATCCGTAGTGAATCTGCAATGATTTGTTTAGATAATACAATAGACGAAATAATTCTACAATTCAATAAAATCATAACCGAAGCAGCTATAAAAGCAATAGGAAAAACAACGTTCATTGAAAGAGATAAAGTCACTCCCTGGTGGAATGACGAATGTAAAGAAGCTATTAAACTAAGTAAAAAAGCTCTTCAAAAGTACAAAAGACACAAAAATCTAGAAAATTTAATCAAACTTAAAAGGAGTAGGGCTAGAGCCAAACTGGTTACCACAAGATCTAAAAGACAATCCTGGATAAAATATGTAGAAACGATAAATAATTACACACCTGTATCAAAAGTTTGGAGGAAAATAAAGAAGATAACAGGCTCGAGTTCATATCAAGGAATAGATTCATTAGAATTAGACAATAAATCATCTACAACAGACCATGCAGAAATCGTAGAAAAAATAGCCGAAACATTCCAGTTAACATCCTCAAATTCTATTTATGGTAAAGATTTCCTAACATATAAAGAACAAAAAGAAAGTATTCCTATCAACATAGTAAACAATAATGAACCTATAAATGTACTTATCACAATCAGAGGAATAAGAGAGATGTTAGATTCTTTAAAGGACACATCTCCAGGTCCGGATGACATTCCAGCTTCTTTTCTGAAACACATACCTGAAGAAGCTTTAGAAATTTTATTAAAAATATACAATCGTATATGGACTAAACATGAATTTCCCAGATTATGGAAATCCTCTATAACTATTCCCATCTTAAAACCTAATAAACCACGAAACAAAGCAGATTCTTATCGTCCTGTCTCTCTAACTTGTGTCATGTGTAAGCTTTTAGAAAAAATTATAAATAAACGTTTATTGTGGTGTCTGGAAGAAAACAACCATCTGATTAATGAACAATCTGGATTTCGCCCTTTAAAATCGGCCACCGACAACTTAGTAGATCTATAAACGCATATTAATAACGCCTTCTGTAACAACCAGAAATGTATTGCAATTTATTTTGATTTGCATGAAGCATTTGATATGGCCTGGAATCACAAAATAATATCAACACTGAAATCATGGGGTTATCAAGGAAATATACTCGCTTTTGTTAAAAATTTTCTCCTAAATAGAAATTTCAAGCTAAAAGTAAACGGTCTTCTACCTATTGTGAAATATCAAGAAAATGGCACACCTCAGGGATCAGTGATCAGTCCGACGCTTTTTCTTATAGCTATTAATGATATAATCAAATCAATGAATAAACCAATTCAAGCTAGATTATATGCTGATGATCTCATAATATTCTTAAAGGGAAACAATATACAGAGTATGGCCAAATTACTACAAGATCAACTCGATAAATTTATATCTTGGTCAAAAAAGAGTGGTTTTCAATTTGATTCATCCAAAACTCGCTGTATCCTATTTTCAAAGAGACCAAAACAGATAAAGGAGATACGTATTTTAAAATTTGGAGGCCAGAGACTCGAATATGTAGAAACAATTAAATATCTAGGTCTAATATTTGATCAAGCTTTAACCTGGAAAGAACATATTAAATATATTTCAGCAGCATGTCAAAAAAGACTAAACCTCTTGAAATGTCTTTATGGTACAAACTGGGGAGCGGACGGTAGGACTCTACTCACAATATATAAAAATCTGATCCGTTCCAAGATTGATTATGGATGCCAAGCTTACTCATCTGCTTCAAAAACAACTCTAAAAGTTTTAGATATCGTACAAAACAACGCTCTTAGAATAATATGTGGTGCATTTACAACAACTCCCATTATAAGTCTTCAGGCCGAACTCGGTGAACTACCTTTAGATTTAAGAAGACAGGAATTAGTACTCTCATATGCAGTGAAGCGGTACTCTTCAGAATGTCACCAAACTATTTGCTCTTCAAGTACTCATCATACAAAAACTCACATTCCCTTTCAAGAAAAATGCAAACGAATCAAAAATGAACTACACCTTAAAGTTCCCAAAATCTATCCTAGCAAAATACCAACTCCCCCTCCTTGGCTAATATCTTCTTCTCATTTAATAATGGATCTAGTGTCAGAAAATAAGAAAGAAACCAATCGTCACATAATTATTTCTAAATATCAAACCTTAATTTCTCAATTTTCCTCATTCGAACAGTTATTCACTGATAGATCAAAGACTAAATATTGTGTTGCATCTGCCTTTGTAACACAGAATGAAATAAAGAAATATAAACTAGAGGGGACAAACACTATTTTAACAGGAGAACTCTTTGCGATATGTAAAGCCCTATGTCATGTTAGGAAAAGTTCTCAAATTAACTTTCTCATAATTACGGACTCTTTAAATTCTTTAGAAATCATCACTAAAATCTATTCTCCCCACCCTGTGGCCAAACTCATAAGACAAGAATTGCACAAACTAAATCACAAAAATGTTGCTTTCCTGTGGGTTCCATCTCATATTGGAATCGCTGGAAATGAACTGGCAGATAAACATAGTCGAGAAGCCTTAGAGGACGCAACTATAGAGATCTATCCAACAACTCCAGCGTCAGATCTCAAATCATATTTCCACAGCAAAATAGTTGATATATGGAATAGCAGATAGCATGAAAACCAGAAGCAGTTATTTGAGATAAAACCAACATTTCAACGATGGTCTGATAATTCCACAAATCGATTTTCCCAAGTGATCATCTCGCGATTGCAGCTTGGTCATAGCCACCTCACGCATGGTCATTTGATGACACGAGATCCTCAACAGGAGTGTTATGCTTGTAAGACCCCTCTGACAATAAAAACACCTTCTAGTGGAGTGCCCGTTACACAGTGCGGAAAGAGTTCAATTCGGAATCCCGGACGATTTGAAAATACTATTCTCAAAGTGCGGTTCCAAAGTGATCCTTCAATACTTAAAAGCAATAGACTGTTTATATAAAATTTAATTGTAGTATTCTATAGTTATTATTATTGTTACCAAAACTATCATTTTCGATAATAGCCGTACAGGCTGATGCGAGTTTGTTAATAAAAAAAAACATTACGGAACGCATCACAACTTGAACCATCAGATATTCAGTTTTGTTCATTTTGTCCTCACCACAAAAATAGAAAATTAAAAAAAATTGTAATTCTTGTCATCAACCAATTTGTCCAGAGCATTCTTGTAATACTTGTTTACAGTGTGGTGCCGTAAATTATGAAGATACGGAGATTGATTAATATTGGTTTAATTCTGATCATTTTTTTTGTATCTTATCATAATATTATGTACATATTTATATTATGTTATATAATTATGTTCTTATTATTAATTAATAAAAAAAAGATGAAGTTAGTTTTCAATCCTAATAGCAAAATTAATAATATTGAAAATATTAAATATATTACTAAAAGATTTTTAAATTGAAAACTTATTGGTATATTTCCCTGGTGACACCTCCAAGGCTTCTACAATTTGCAAGCCAAATGGATGCTGCAGTGAAGACAAAGGGAAGGAATTCTACACTATGCAATTCACATCCCCCGTCTGCCGCTCGGTAAAGTTCCAACGGAAAATGCACCTGGTTACTCTACAGAGTAATACGACTATAAAACAAAAATGTATACCATTTTTATTCAGTTGCAATGCGAAGGCAAAACAATCTTACTTTTCAATTAGAATACGGAGCGCAGTCCAGTCCTATGAATCGCGATTTTCGGCTCTATTGGAGCCTCACCGGAAATAACGTAGGCACTGTTCTCCATACCCCAATTGACCAGCGTCGAGAGGTTTTCCCACCCATTGCAACCGAAGTGAAGGTATTAGGTGACTAGCGTCATCTGGCAATTGAAAGATGAAGTTAGTTTTCAATCCTAATAGCAAAATTAATAATATTGAAAATATTAAAAATATTACTAAAAGATTTTTAAATTGAAAACTTATTGGTACATTTCCCTGGTGACACCTCCAAGGCTTCTACAATTTGCAAGCCAAATGGATGCTGCAGTGAAGACAAAGGGAAGGAATTCTACACTATGCAATTCAAATCCCCCGTCTGCAGCTCGGTAAAGTTCCAACGGAAAATGCACCTGGTTACTCTACGGAGTAATACGACTATAAAATAAAAATGTATACCATTTTTATTCAGTTGCAATGCGAAGTCAAAACAATCTTACTTTTCAATTAGAATACGGAGCGCAGTCCAGTCCTCTGAATCGCGATTTTCAGCTCTTATTGGAGCCTCATCGGAAAGAACGTAGGCACTGTTCTCCATACCCCAATTGACCAGCGTCGAGAGGTTTTCCCACGCATTGCAACCGAAGTGAAGGTATTAATTTTGATATTAGGATTGAAAACTAACTTCATCTTTCAATTGCCAGATGACGCTAGTCACCTAATACCTTCACTTCGGTTGCAATGGGTGGGAAAACCTCTCGACGCTGGTCAATTGGGGTATGGAGAACAGTGCCTACGTTCTTTCCGATGAGGCTCCAATAAGAGCCGAAAATCGCGATTCAGAGGACTGGACTGCTAATTGAAAAGTAAGATTGTTTTGCCTTCGCATTGCAACTGAATAAAAATGGTATACATTTTTATTTTATAGTCGTATTACTCCGTAGAGTAACCAGGTGCATTTTCCGTTGGAACTTTACCGAGCTGCAGACGGGGGATGTGAATTGCATAGTGTAGAATTCCTTCCCTTTGTCTTCACTGCTGCATCCATTTGGCTTGCAAATTGTAGAAGCCTTGGAGGTGTCACCAGGGAAATGTACCAATAATAAGTTTTCAATTTAAAAATCTTTTAGTAATATTTTTAATATTTTCAATATTATTAATTTTGATATTAGGATTGAAAACTAACTTCATCTTTCAATTGCCAGATGACGCTAGTCACCTAATACCTTCACTTCGGTTGCAATGGGTGGGAAAACCTCTCGACGCTGGTCAATTGGGGTATGGAGAACAGTGCCTACGTTCTTTCCGATGAGGCTCCAATAAGAGCCGAAAATCGCGATTCAGAGGACTGGACTGCGCTCCGTATTCTAATTGAAAAGTAAGATTGTTTTGCCTCCGCATTGCAATTGAATAAAAATGGTACACATTTTTATTTTTTAATAAAAAAAGTTTAAAATCTGTTTTAAAAGTTTTATTTTGTAAAGAAAGACAAAAGCTGAATATGTGAGAGAAAATATCACGCGCGACCAGTCGCGTACAAACCTATCTAGCGACCAATGCCGGAAAGCACCAATACTCCTAAAATTTGAGTATAACACGCCACTGTCACCAAAGTAAAATAAATTCATGTTTCAAATTGAACGTGGAAGATTCGTCTCTGACCGCCAATATCGGTCTAACCCCGCTTAGCCTAGATTGTCCTCCATTCCACCAAATATTCTGTTCCCAATTGTTGTGCTTCATTGCGTCTAAATTACTTGTGTAGCCAAATAAAATGTACAGTTAATTCAACACATTATTTTAACCTTAGCAAGGACATCAGGAATGTGAGGCAAGATCGCAACTTGTTGGTATGTAATTTGGGAGATACAAGTATACAAGAAGTAAATGTGTATGCTGAACAAGTATTTGGTGCAAGGCCAATATATAGGCTATGGATTATGTATTTTAGAAAGGAACTACAACGTTAACGGGGTTTTATTGTTTCATATAGTCAATGGACTTCTAAATATGAAAACCCGCGGAGTGCTGCCCTTTAAAGGGGTGAATTTTCGAGAAAATGGTGAATTAGTCACTAGGCTCAAGGCGATTTAGGATGAGTTCTATGCACTTTTGGTGCAAACACATCTACAGGAAAATTGTTTCAGGTTAAATTTACTATCGAAATATCATACCTTAAAGTCTAAAATCTTTTTTTTACAAAAATATGTTCAAAAAAAAGCAAGAAAAAAATACGAAAGATAGCAATTTTGTTTTTTGCCCCATAACTTTTTTCCACGGGGATATAGGTATAGGCATTGCTCCACAGCAAAAAAATCTTCCATCCATACTTTTTAAAAGGACGTTCGGTAGAAGTTTCTATGCTTTATTGTTTCCAAAATATGATTTTTCAAAATTCGCCACTCAAAGGAATTTTGGCCTATTTTCCTTGTTACTTCTCAAACTTGTTATTTCTGTAACTTTTTTCTACGCAGCTTCAGGTATATGCAATTAATTAGTTTACAATTATAGGAAGACAGGTCAATTACCTTTAAAACGGTCTATTGTGAAAGGCTGTTAGACTATTTTTAAACAAGATATGGTTGTTCAAAATTTTATACTTTTAATGATTTTTGATATATTATATAAATATTTTTAAATTCCTCATTATAACTTTTTTTATTGTGTATTTAGGTACTATATAGGGTGAGGCAGATAACTGGCCTATTAGAAATATCTCGAGAACTAAAGGCAACAGAATCATGAAAATTGGAGTGAAGGGGTTTTGAAGGATGATCTATTAAATGAAAATATTTTCATCTCTTTGCAACTTCCGGTTATACCGGAAGTTGCTTATAACTTCGTTTTTTTAAATAGGACACCCTATATATTTTTACATTTTTGGATTCTTCTCAATATCTTCTTTCTTAAAATATAAGCTTTTGTAATATTATACAGGGTAATTTAAGAGATATTTTCGTTTTTTTATTAATTTCGTAGCAACATTCACACCGTGTAGAATTGTAAGAGTTTGACATTAAAAACTGTGCTTACGTTCAAGTGATTTTTACTGTAGTCTATTATTGTTAAAAATCATTAGTATAGCTAATTTTGAAATTTTAGTATACAGGGTTGGTCGAAACTCGGAATGAATATTTTCTCAGTTTTCTTAAATGGAACACCCTGTATTTTAGTATTGTAATGAAATGATATTTTATGGTACTTTTTTATTTTATAAGTATTCCCTATACCTAACTGCTTTAATTTGTGAGTTATTGGTGATTCAAGCTAAACATTAATTGCAACAAAAAATACGTAAAATTTTATTAGGTTGGCCGTGAAAATATTCAATCACAAATAATTTTGCAGAAATAAATACATATTAATCCAGACTGATCCTTAAAATTACCAATAATGGTTTAGCTATCAAAATACCTCCGTAGTTAACATTGTTGGTGCGATTAACAATTAAGCACAAATTAAAACAGTTAGGTATAGAGAATGCTTAAGGAATAAAAAAGTACCATAAAATATAATTTCATTACAATACTAAGATATAGGGTGTTCCATTTAAGAAAACTCAGAAAATACTCTTTCCGAGTTTCGACCAACCCTGTATACTAAAATTAAAAATTTAGCTATACTAATTATTCTTAACAATAGTAGACTATATTAAAAATCATTTGAACGTAAGTAGAGTTTTAGATGTCAAACTACTACAATTCTACAGGGTGTGAATATTGCTACGAAATTAATAAAAAAACGTAATTATCTTTTAAAATACCCTGTACAAAATTAGAAAACCTCATATTTTAAGAAAGAAGACATCGAAGAGAATCCAAAAATGTAAAAATATACAGGGTGTCTCATTTAAAAAAACGAAGTTATAAGCAACTTCCGGTATAACCGGAAGTAGCAAATAGATGAAAATATTTTCATTAAAGAGGTGACTCTTCAAAACCCCTTAATTCAAATTTTCATAATTCTGTTGCCTTTAGTTCTCGAGATATTTCTAATAGGCCCTTTATTTGCCTCACCCTGTATACTTTGTATAATAAAAAGGAAACCTTATTTTCTTTACTTTAGGATGGTGTATTGTAAAAAATTCTACATAGGACTATTTTTAAACAACATATGCTTTTTCAAAATGTGACATAATACACAATACACATGCAATATGACCCACTAAGTTCCATATGGAAAAAATTTTTATTATTAACTTTATAAAAAACAATTATTCTTTATAAAATGCTCTGCATAGTCTAAAACCCAAAATTCAATCATCAGATATACAATTTATCAATAGTGTACGAGGTATGGTTAAATAAAGTTATTTGGAATTAAAAATTATGTTATAATATGCAACTATATTCTTCTAATTGAAAAAAAATAAAATAAATAAATAATTTTTCTCAAATTACGGATACCCTTGGATATCCTACGGATATCTTGTTTAAAAATAGTCCTAGAATTTTTGCAGTACACCATTTTAAAGTAAAGAAAATAATATTTCTTTTTCCACAATGTATATACCTAAATGTACAAGAAAAAAGTCATAATGAGAAATTTAAAAAATAATCATTAAGAATATCAAAAATCATTAAAAGTATAAAACCTTGAAAACGCATAACTTGCTTAAAAAGAGCCGTATATTCTTATACAATAGACCATTTTAAAGGTAAATGACTTCTCTTTCTACTAAATGTACCACTGAATACACCTACATATGCGTAGAAAAATGTTACTGAACAATGTTTGCGAAATAATGGGGAAAATGGCCCAAAAATGCTGTGAGTGGCGAATTTTGAAAAATCCTATTTCGGAAACTATAAATCCTAGAGACTTTTAACAAACTTCATTTTAAAAAGGATGAATGAAAGTTATTTTTCGCTAAAGCAATGCCTATACCTATATCCCCGTGGAAAAAAGTTATGGGGCAAAAAAAAATTGCCGTCTTTCGTGTTTTTCTCTTGCTTTTCTTTTGAATATATTTTTGTAAAAAAAATATTTTTGACTTTAAAATGTATTATTTTGATATTAAATTTAACCTGGAACAATTTTCCAGTAGACGCGTTTGTACTAAAAGTGCGTAGAACTCACCCTAATTCATCCTGTGCCTAGGGACTTATTCGCCCCTTTCTCAAAAACGCACCCATTTAAATGGTAACATTCCGCGGTTTTTTCAAATTTAGAGGCCCATTGACCACATGGGGCAATAAAATCCCGTTAACGTTGTAGTTCCTTTTAGCTCTCTTATTTTGAACATAATCAATAGCCTAATAATAATAGGGATATATATAGCTAAAATTATGGTCATTTTCATAGTTGATTTTTTCGTGAACAGATTAAAGGACACTGCTATCTTTTTTTATTATTTTAGATTTTTATTTGGTATTTACACAGTTGGGCAAAGGTTTACTCATACTTTTTGTTTGAACTTATACCATGTGGAAGAAAATTTTTCTTACGTCAAGTTAGGGAGGACAGGGTACAAAATTGTCGATACATATCGAAATCATATTGAAGCCTTATGTATTGCGAAGGTTTTGCTTGCTTTTTGAATGTTCTTGATACCTTTAGAAACAAAGAAAATAGGTGGTGTTATTATCTAACATGTGTTTTAACCGAAACAAAACTAAATTAACAATAAAAAATAACAGTTAACAAAACTTTAAAAACAGAAAGGCACATAACGCAAACAGTTCTGATCGACACCTACAGGGTGATTGATTAGTGGGGTAAAGCTCAATAGATCCGCTATAGTAATAGATAGCGATAAAAGTTAATAACAAAAACTGTAGCCAACTTTGAGCTTCACATTACAAAATTAGTTAGAATGTTACAGGGTGTTCGATAACACAGTGGCAGACCAAACTTTTGTTTCTTTAAATGGAACACCTTGTATTTTATTTTAAATTCCAAATCTTCTTAACTTCTCCATTACAAAAATATAAAGGTTTGTTATGTTATACAGGGTATTTACATAGTTATAACCAATTTTGTATGAAAATCGTAACAAGTTCAACTCCCTGTATAAATAAAAATAGGTGAAACAGCAATGGTTAATTAATGCCTTTTTTATTTATTGTCAAAATTTTCAAGAATTATTGATATTGCTAATTTTCTTTATATCAAATACAGGGTGAGTCAAAACGCAAGTATATTATTTTCTCAGTAATGTTAAATGAAACACCCTGTATTTTATATCATTATTGAAAAGTAACATTACCGTACTTTAATTTTTATTTAACATTCCCTATGTCCAAATTTATTAGTTTTCGAGATATTTTCAATTTTCGGAGCAAATTATTTTAGGCGTCTATCTAAATTTTCCGTAAGCCATGACTGAATTGACAATTGACGATTACTGATTATCAATCCGGTAATCAATCTAACAATGTAGCAAATAGATAAATAAAAATATTTTATTAGTAATACATTTTACAAAAACAAAACACAACCACCATATGCAACATTTTCGAAACAATTAAAAACTACTTTTTTATGTAAATGTAACAAATAAAGAAAGAAAATTAGTAATAAATTTTACAAAAAAAAACACACAAACACAAAATACAACATTTTGTGAAGACAATTAAACACTACTTTTGTATGTAAATGTAACAATGTAACAAATAAAGAACGAAAAATAATTTATCAGTAATACATTTTACAAAAAAAAAACATGTTTGAAAAAATTAGAAGCAACTTTTAATAAAATATTTTTAATATTTAATTACATAAGGTGTTCAAAATTACCTCCTAACACATTTATGCACGCCTAAAAACGATCATTGAATGAGCTACTTACTCTACGAAGCATTTGTAATAGTCCAGAAAGCCACTGCGCATCCGCTAGGAAAAATATTCTAATTCGGATTTTTTGCACAATCTTACTCAAAAAGGACTTCTTTTAACAAATTTGCATGTTGCCAGGACCAAAAGGTGGTCAAAAATTTTTTAAACGTTTTTTTTTTTTGTTTTTATCCTAAAATAATTTTTTTACATGTAAAAAAGTTTTTTTTAGGTTTTTTGGATCATTCCAAATAGAAAAGGTCTTTAGTGACTTTTCTCTAAAAATGATAGTTTTTGACATATACGCGATTAAAAATTGAAAAATTGCGAAATCGGCCATTTTTAACCCTCAAAAACTATGTGAAAAACTGAAAATTTGAATGTTGACAAGGTAGGAAAATATTCTTTAAACATCGATTGATGAAATCCTGAAGAGTTTTTTGCAATACAATATTCAAAACTCCTTTGTTTTTTCCACCGACACTATGGTGCACATGAAAGGAATAAATTCGTTATTTCGTAAACCGGCGACTTTAAGAAAAAATCCCGAAATAGGTCGATTTTTATTTCTAAGTTATGATATTGTGGCATATATGGTATACTAGTGACGTCATCCATCTGGACGTGATGACGTAATCGATGATTTTTTTAAATGAGAATAGGGGTCATGTGCTAGTTCATTTGAAAGGTTCTTCAATTCTCTATTCAGTAATAAAAACATTTACATAATTATTTATACAGGGTGTCCAAAAAATGTTTATTAAATTAAATTATTTGACAAAAAAAGAAGTAGAAGGACACCCTGTATAAGTAATTATGTAAATGTTTACATTACTGAATAGAGAATTGAAGAACCTTTCAAATGAGCTACCACACGACCCCTATTCTCATTTAAAAAAATCATCGATTACGTCATCACGCCCAGACGGATGACGTCACTAGTATACCATATATGCCACAATATTATAACTTAAAAATAAACATCGACCTGTTTCGGGATTTTTCCTTAATGTCGCCAGTTTACGAAATAACGAATTTATTCCTTTCATTTGCACCATACTGTCGGTGGAAAATAGTGTCGCGCACGCTTGAATAGCAATTAAAAAACAAAGGAGTTTTGAATATTGTATTGCAAAAAACTCTTCGGGATTTCATCAATAATGTTTAAAGAATATCTACCTACCTTGGCAACATTCAAATTTTCAGTTTTTTACATAGTTTTTGGGGGTTAGAAATGCCCGATTTCGCAATTTTTCAATTTTTAATCACTTATATCTCAAAAACTATCATTTTTAGAGAAAAGTCACCAAAGACCTTTTCTGTTTGGAATGATCCAAAAAACCTAAAAAAACTTTTTTCGATGCAAAAAAAATAATTTTAGGAAAAAAACAAAAAAAAATGTTTTAAAAATTTTTGACCACCTTTTGTTCCTGGCAACATGCAAATTTGTTAAAAGGGGTCCTTTTTGAGTAAGATTGTGCAAAAAATCCGAATTAGAATATTTTTCCTAGCGGATGCGCAGTGGCTTTCTGGACTATAATTTAACACATTGAAATACACTTTGTATTCTATTTTTCATCTGATCCCTTGTTGTTAAAGGTATTTTACAAACTTCATTATTACCGTAACCCCAAAAAATAGGTCCAGTTTATTAAATTCTGTTGATTTGGGTGGCCACACTACTGATCCATTTAAAAATGAAAATATCTCGAAAACTAATAAATTTATTCAGAGGGAATGTTATCTAAAAATTAAAGTACGGTAACGGTACTTTTCAATAGTGACATAAAATACAGGGTGTTCCATTTAAAATTACTGAGAAAATAATGTACTTGCGTTTTGAGTCACCCTGTATTTGATATAAAGAAAATGAGCCATATTAATCATTCTTGAAAATTTTGACAATACGAAAAAAAATATGGCATTAATAAACCATTGCTGTTTTGTTTATTTTTTTTATACATGGAGTTGAACTTGTTTTGATTTTTATATAAAATTGGTTATAACTTTGTAAATACCCTGTATAACATAACAAAGCTTTATACTTTTGTTATGGAGAAGTTAACAGGATTTCGAATTTAAAATAAAATATAGGGTGTTCTATTTAAAAAAAAACATAAGTTTGGTCTGCCACTGTGTTATAGAACACCCCGTAACATTCTAAATAATTTTGTAATGTGAAGCTCAAAGGTGGTTAAAATTTTTGTTATTAACTTTTATTGCTATCTATTACTATAGCGGATCTATTGAGCTTTACCCCACTAATCAATCACCCTGTATAAGAGTCATTTCTTTATACAAGTTGTATAAGTTCCTATGGCTTTTTTTAGTGCAAATCCTTGCCTATCCTGAAGATATCAAGAGTGTTGGGAGAACAGAAAACACTGTAGGAGAGTCAAAAATGTACAATTGTGACGAATTGGATAGCAGCGGCGTAGAACAGGAGAAGATCGAAGATGGAAACATCTGGAGACCTATGTTCAACAATGGAAAAATGAGGGCTGACTGATGATGAAGATGATATAGTTTGATCTGGACTCTAACAAAATAAGTAATGAAAACATGTTAAGAGGTTTTGAAACACAAGTTCTAAGGCGTATTTATAGATACGCCACAGATAGAGTACTCAGTACTAAGAACTCCTTATAAGGAGCCATGAATAACAATGGAGTATCTAGAAATGGATACACTTCGAACTATGTAGAATATACCAGGAACCAGATACAGTAAAATACTTTAAGATAGACGGTCTCTGAGGTGGGTAGGACACGCAATGCGAATGGAACAAAATGATCCACCTAGAAAAACGCTCCTTAATAGACCCATTGGCCAGAGAAGAAAGGGAAGACCCCGAACAACGTTCGTTGATAACATCGATGAAGGCATGAGAAATATGGGAATAAGTGCTTAGTGGACGACTGCCGAAATATTCTTCAGGAGGCTAGGACCCACACAGGATTGTAAAACTAGAATTACTCCATTGAAATGTGACATTTAGGGTTGCATTTCTTAGAGGAGTCAATTTTATTTTTTTTAATGTGTAGGGGGTTCAGTAGAAGCTTAAGTTCAAGTTTTTGGGGTCGCCACCCTTGTCCACCGGTCGCCATCTTGGAAAAAGGGGTGCAAAGGGATCTCGCACTGTATCTCGTAAACTAGCAATCCTACAGAAAATTTAATAAAACATAAAATGTAGCAAATTCAATTTTCTACAATTTTATATCTATTACTTTTTAAAGGAGAGATAGAAGCGGATTTTGTGCGTGATAAGTAATATGTAAAAACTATACGGGGATATGTTGAATTAGTTGTGTACATGACTTTCACCAACGGCCGGAAACCAGAGGTGGGGCCGAGGGTAGTTATAAGGGGTCAAAGTTGCGGATTTTATTATTTTTTTTATGACGCTTATGATCGAGATAGTGCAACAAAATTTGGGAATAAGTAGGCCATGACGTAACTAAGTAAAATCTCTAGGGGCGGAATGCTGCGTGGCCGACAAAGGGGTGGGGGTAGGGGTGAATATAAAAAATATAAAGGGTTTTTTGCGACGTTCGTGATTGAGATAGTAAACCAAAATTTGGGAATAAGTAGGTCATGATATTACTAAGTAAAATCCCCAGAGCCGGAAACCAGAGTTGGGGATGAGGGTAGTTATAAGGGGTCAAAGTCGCCGTTTTTATTATTTTTTTTTGTGACGCTCATGATCGAGAGTGTGCACCAAAATTTGGGAATAAGTAGGTCATGACGTAACTAAGTAAAATCTCCAGGGGTGGCACTCTGCGTGGCCGACAAAGGGGTGGGGCAGGCACAAATACAAAACATATAAGGGGTTTTTTGCGACGTTCGTGATTGACAGAGTGCACCAAAATTTGGGAATAAGTAGACCATGACATAACTAAGTAAAATCCTCAGAGCCGGAAACCAGTATTGGGCATGAGGGTAGTTATAAGGGGTCAAATTCGCCGTTTTTATTATTTTTTTTGTGACGCTCATTATCGAGATATTGCACCAAAATTTGGGAATAAGTAGGTCATGAGGTAACTAACTACAATCTCCAGGGGTGGAACGCTGCGTGGCCGATAAAGGGGTGGGGGTAGGTGTGAATATAAAAAATATAAGGGGTTTTTTGCGACGTGCTAGATTGAGATAGTGCACCAAAATTTGAGAATAAGTAAACCATGACTTAGCTAAGTAAAATCCCCAGAGCAGGAAACCAGAGTTGGGGATGAGGGTAGTTTTAAGGGGTCAAAGTCACAGTGTGTGTTATATTTTTTGTGACCCGGCACAACATTTGTCCCCCACGTAGGGTTCCGCCCCTGGATATTTTACTTAGTAATGTCATGATCTACTTATTCCCAAACTTTGGTGCACTATCTCGATCACGAACGGCAAAAAAACCTTCATATATTTTTATAGTCACCCCTGCCTACCACCCCTTTGTATCCCAAGCAGCGTTCCGCCCCTGAAGATTTTACTTAGTTACGTCATAACCTACTTACTCCCAAATTTTGGTGCACTATCTCCATTATGAGCGCCACAAAAAAAATAATAAAAACCGCGAATTTTACCCCTTATAACTACCCTCGTCCGCTACTCTGGTTTCCGTCTCTGGGGATATTACTTAGTTATGTCATGGTCTACTCATTTCCAAATTTTGGTGCACTATCTCAATCACGAACGTCGCAAAAAACCCCTTACATTTTTTTATATTCACCCCTGCCCCACCCCTTTGTCGACCATGCAGCGTTCCACTCCTGGAGATTTTACTTAGTTACGTCATGACCTACTTATTCCCAAATTTTGGCGCGCTATCTCGATCATGAGCGTCACAAAAAAAAATAATAAAAAACGAAACTTTGACCCCTCATAACTTACCTTTCTTCCCCACTCTGGTTTCCGGCTCTGGGGATTTTAATTATCTATGTCATGGTCTACTTATACCCAAATTTTGGTGAACTATCTCAATCACGAACGTCGCAAAAAACCCGTTATATTTTTTATATACACCCCTACCCCCACCCCTTTGTCGGCCCCGCAGCGTTGAGCCACTAGAGATTTTGCTTAGGTACGTCATGACCTACTTATTGCCAAATTTTGGTGCACTATCTCGATCATGAGCGTCATAAAAAAAATAATAAAATCCGCGACTTTGACCCCTTATAACTACCCTCGGCCCCAACTCTGGTTTCCGGCCGTTGGTGAAAGTCATGTACACAACTAATTCAACATATCCCCGTATAGTTTTTCCATATTACTTATCACGCACAAAATCCGCTCCCAGCTCTTAGACTATTTTATTGTCAAGTGACCAAAAAAAAAGTTATAAACAAAAATATGATAGAATTTTGTAAGAAGTTTCCTTTTGGAGGTTATAACTTTTTTTCCGTTCATTTCACAATAAAATAACATCATAGCGATTTTGTAGAGGATTTTTCAATGAAGAATTTTCACAATAAAGTTGTTTAAGTTTATTTATTAACTAGGTTTTACACCGCTCCAAACTTGACCAGATTCTCGAAATCTAATAGAAATACAATAAAAACAATACTTTTCTATCTATACTTTAAGCGAGCGGGTGCAAGAGTTATGCCGATCACAAAAATCAAATTTAAGGTAAATGACCAATTTTGGTCGATTTTTATGTTTTCGAGGTCGCTGAATCCGAATATAAAGTTTATTTCTATCTTAAGTTGGTGGAACATGTTCAAAAATCAAAGTTTATAAAAAAATGCCAAAAATCAATTTTGATGATTTTTCAAATTTACCTCGCTGTATCTTCGGTCGCTGTAAATATTTCCCTTTGAAAATTTTACTGTGTTATCTTTAAAGTATGTACATAACAACGAAATTTGTCCAAAATGTTTAGACACATTAAAAAAGGGGTTAATAATTTTTAAACATTTTGACATCACATTTCGTTAGTTTCATGTTTACTTAAAAAAGTTGAGTGACAAACTTTTTAGTATATAATTTTAACCAGCACAGCAATAAAATATAATTCATGAAGAAGTTTTTTGGAAAATATTAAGTCAAAATATACAATACGAAAAAAGTTATGATACTTCATAAACAAGCGGCACACCCCAAAAAACGCTTATATCTCGAGATCCTGATCACGGTGTGGTGAATGGCTAATTTTGATCATAATTTATGATTTTGATATCAAAAATCGTGTTTTGCTCTTTTTAAGAATTTTCCATTTTGCGGTTGCGTCATTCTTCTTGGGCCTTTTCTATATATGCTTAGGGTTATAAGTTTTATAGTGGGGATAAAGGTCAAAAACAGATTAATAATAGCATAGAAATGTTTAAATCATAATAAATTGTATGAATAAAAAATATATATATATAGATAGAAAAGTAAGACTAACGTTTTGTTTTTATTGTATCCCTATGAGCATTCGAGCATTTGGTCAAGTTTGGAGCGCTGTAAAACCTATATAAATAAATAGAATTAAACAACTTTATAGTGGAAATTGTTCATTGAAAAATCCTCTACAAAATCGCTATGATGTTATTTTATTGTGAAATGAACGGAAAAAAAGTTATAACCTCCAAAAGGAAACTTCTTACAAAATTCTATCATATTTTTGTTTATAACTTTTTTGTTGGTCACGTCACGATAAAAAGTAATAAATATAAAATTGTACAAAACTTAATTTGCTACATTTTATGTGTGATTAAATTTTCTGTATGGTTGATAGCTTAGGAGATACATTTCCAAGATGGCGACCGGGGCACAAGGGTGACGACTCCAAAAACTTGAACTTAAGCTTCTAATGATCCCCCTACACATTAAAGAAATAAAATTGACTAATCTAACAAATGCAAGGTAAGGCTTAAAAAATGTAACATTTTAATGGACTAAATGATAATGACATGCCTTTTTCTTTTGATTTTCTGTTTCTTTTATGCCATAATTATGTGATCCATTCGGGACTGTTAGTTTTGTCCAAATATCACCAAACCACCCTTGCTGCTTGGTTTATGCATTCTTTTACTAACCAGTACTTCTCTTCTGCTGTTTCTACTTTATCTACAGTTCCTAGCTTTGCAGCCAGTCGTATTACCTATTTTGTTGAAAGATTGTGTAGATTCGTCTCTTATGCTATCGATATTATATTTTTTATTGCCTAATTTTCGGATTCAGCAGTCACAAAAATGTGCATAAAAATGTAAACTAGAGATCGCAAGGAGACCGGATATAAGGATTGATGCAGGGAATGACGTTATAAAAACTTGTTATAATATTATCTAACGGGTGTCCCAATAAGAATGACACTTGGCCATATCTCAGGAACCGTTTATAATACAGCTTTCAGAAAAAATAGTTATAACAAAAGTTGCATCGGGAAAAGCCTGGAAATTATTTTCATAATTGTAGGTTCACCGCTAGAGGGCGTAACTGAATATCAAAAATTTAAAAATCAAAATTTTACAAAATTTGCCTAATGAAAGGGCACTGGAAATCAGATTATCGTATTCTTCATAAAAATCTGCGCATATTTGATTGCACAAGTTTAAGTCTACCTTTGCAAATAAGAGGTGGGGGTGAGTGGGAACCTTGTTATGAAAAAATGGCTGTAAGTCCGGTTCTGCTAAATCGAATTTTGCAAACTTAGTCTTGTTGAAAACAGTTCTTTTTCGTTAATGTAAGAGTTATAATTTTCGAAAAAGCCTATTGACTAGTGTACCAGCTAGGAGGCGTTATTTAATTATTTTAGAAATCTAGTTTTCTTTGGAAAATATTAAATACAAGTATACATTTTTAATCCTGTATTACAAAATTAGATCAAATTAATGTTGTTCTGAAGCTATTTCCTTGTGGCATTTTTATAATTAAGTATTTTCTATAGGAAATAAGCCACAATATTACTAAAAAATTAATTTATTAACTTTTCGAAGCCCAAATCGGGTTTCGTTGTCAAACTACAAAATACTATTAAAATAAACAAAACTGTTGTTGCTAAGTAAAAAAAATCTTCTAATAATTTATTTAATCTGACTCATTTATATTGGCAATTCAGAGGTATATTATATATTTTAAAGTAGAAGACTTTAAAATGATATAGCCAATATTTATGAGTTGCGTTCCTGGGACGACTTTAATAAAAGATAGTTCATTCGATTACATGAAATCAATCCCAACTTAAGAATATCCGTCGTAAAAAATCATAGCATGTGATCTGTCTTTAAAAAGACAACCAAATGCAACGATGACAGTAAAATTCTCGCGTTAGAGATTCCATAGTAAATCACGAGGGAAAACCAGGAAAAAACCTCGTGGTACTATCCCGACATCGTAAGTATTTGGTCATTTTTAAAGATAAATTAAATGTATGACCAAATACTTACGATGTCGGGATAGTATCATGAGGTTTTTTCCTGGTTTTCCCTCGTGATTTACTATGGAATCTCTAACGCGAGAATTTTACTGTCATCGTTGCATTTGGTTGTCTTTTTAAAGACAGATCACATGCTATGATTTTTTACGACGTATTCTTGTGTTGGGATTGATTTCATGTAATCGAATGAACTATCTTTTATTAAAGTCGTCCCAGGAACGCAACTCATAAATATTGGCGATATCATTTTAAAGTCTTCTACTTTATAATGTATAATATACGTCTGAATTGCCAATATAAATGAGTCAGATTAAATAAATTATTAGAAGATTTTTTTACTTAGCAACAACATTTTTGATTATTTTAATAGTATTTTGTATTTTGACAACGAAACCCGATTTGGGCTTCGAAACGTTAATAAATTCATTTTTTAGTAAAATTGTGGCTTATTTCCCATAGAAAATATTTAATTAGATCAAATTAGCAACAGACTAGCGAAAAACGCATGTTGATACCTTTTTTTATCTCGAGATATCTTAATAAACGTGTAAATTTTAAACAAAACTGTTACTGTCACCGGTAAACGAAGTTAAGGAAAGATAGTGTGCTGTGGAAAAAATAAAGAAACATTTTTTAGATGTCAACGTGTATTAATTAAAACAACAATAGGACAAACAACACTATAAAATATAACAAAGAAATAGAAACAACTACTTAGTGACCATTTAAATGTTCAAATTATGGCCCATAATTTTCGATGCAAGTATTTACTCTTTAACCCTTAAACGCCCAACCTTTTTTAGGTCCCATGTACGCACAAGGGTGGGTAAAAAATGTCCACCTTGAAAATAGCTAATATATTTATTGAGAGTTGTTGGAAATGAATTAAACTTAAGAATCTGATGCTCAAGAAACACAGCATCTTCTAAAATATTAATATAAACAATTTACAAACCTTAAAACAAAATTACAATGTAAATCAAAATTAACATACCAGTAACTGCCATTAATTCAGATTTGTCGATTTTCTCCACATTCTTCCTTTCAGCCTCCTCATTGGCGGATAATTATGTCGATAATGTAATTATACGTCGATAATTATATGGATTATGTTCCTACCAACGAGAAATTATAGAGAAACCTTTAGTAACAAGTTTTACCAAAGGTGTACTTTTTATGCCCACCCATATTTAACTCAAGATATTACTTGTATTTTCAAAAATATCGGTAAAACCAAATTAACATCAGATTAAGGGCTGTATTTGTAACAATAAATAATTTTTGAAAAATTTTTAAACACGTAATAAATAAGTTACAAGGGAATACGCATTAGGTGGACATTTTTTACCCACCCTTGGGCGTTTAAGGGTTAAGAGTCTATTGAACAGCAGTCTTAATTGCTGCTCTCGTGATGTTTTGCATGGCGTTTCCTACTCTCTGGATAATGTTTTATCGAGTAGTGGGCCTAGCGGCAAAAACAAGGTCTTTAATCTGCCCCCATAAATAAAAGTCTAAAACAGTTAAACCTGGTGATCTGGCGAGCCAAAAAATAGGCTTCCACGTCCTATCCATCTATCAGCGAAAGACTCATCTAAAAAATCTCTTACTACTCTGGAAAAATGCGCGGGCAACCATCGTGCCGAAAGAACATGGACCTACGAACTGCTAGCGGTATATCTTCCAAAAGAAGATGCAATTCATTCCTTAAAAAAATTAGATAGCGTTCACCAATAGTAGTATTATCGAAAAGCAAGGGTCCAATTATCTGAATATCACCAGATTTAACTGTTTGGTGTGGGGACGGTTTGGTATTTCATTTTTATTTAGGTATAGGGACGGATAAAGACCTTGTTTTTGCAGCTAGGCTTACTCGAGAAAAAATGATCCAGAGAATACGAAACCCCATTCAAAACATTTCGAGAGCACAAATTAAGACTGCTGTTCAATCTACTCTTGAGAGAGTAAACGCTTGAATAAAAAATGATGGGCAATAATTTGAACATTTAAGTCGTCACTAAGTAGTTGTTTTTATTTCCTTGTTATATTTTATAGTATTGTTTGTCTTATTGTTGTTTTAATTAATTATATACGTTGAGATCTGGAAAATGTTTCTTTGTTTTTTCCACAGCACACTACCTTTGCTCAACTTTGTTTACCGGTGACAGTAACAGTAACGGTTACGTTTAAAATTTACACGTTTCTTAAGATATTGTGACGCCTCACAACCCGGCCTAATTATTCTCGATGCTTCCCGGGGTTACGAGTAAAGGCCAGACCTTCCACGGCGATTCGAGGCGACCGCTGTCAGAGTATTTAAGAACAGGAATTCGAGCACAGGGCAGTCAGTCAATGAACGAGCCGCGACGCGTGATATATTGTATTCGAATCGGATTTAATGAAATGTATATATTAGTTGTCGAAGTTATTATGTTTAGTTAATTAAATCATAAATTTGAGTTGTAAATAAATTAGATGTGTTAGTTGGTGTTATTTGTAATTATTAAAATAAATAAGTGATGTAAATAAAATAATATAAGTAAGTCTTCCTTTATTTAAATTAAACTTAGTGCCTAAAGATATAAATAAATAAAATAGTAGAGTCAATCGCGTAACAATATCTCGAGACAGAAAAAATGTATCGACATGCGCTTTTTACTATTCTGTTGCTAATTTGATCTAATTTTGTAATAAAGGATTAAAAATGCATACTTGTATTTAATATTTTCCAAAGAAAACTAGATTTCTGAAAATAATTAAATAACGCCTCCTAGCTGGCACATTACGTAAGAGGCTGTTTCGAGATTATAACTGTTACATTAACGAAAAAGAGCTGTTTTCAACAAGACCAAGTTTGCAAAATTCGATTTAGCAGAACCGAACTTACAGCCATTTTTTCAAAACAGGGTTCCCACTCACCCCCACCTCTTATTTGTAAAGGTAGACTTAAACTTGTGAAATCAAATATGCGCAAAATTTTATGAAGAATACGATGATCGGATTTCCAGTGCCCTTTCATTTGGCCAATTTTGTAAAATTTTGATTTTTTAATTTTTGATATTCAATTACGCCCTTTAGCGGTGAACCTACAATTAAGAAAATAATTTCCAGGCTTTTCCCGAGGCAACATTTGTTATAAATATTTTTTTCTGAAAGCTGTACTATAAACGGTTCCTGAGATACGGCCGAGAGCATTCTTATTGGGACACCCGGTACATACTTAGCGAGATAATATTTTAAAGTTAATATAATAGTATAATACACTCACCGGCACAAAATTGCGCCACCCAAAATTTTTGATTAAGTTAGATAATTTATAACTTTATTATTATTTGTGCACCAATTTTCAAGATTATTGCACCAGTTTGTACTGGGATGAATGGAAGCGTTGTATTCTCTCCTAACTTTAAAAAATTCTGTGGAAAAATGGAACAGCTGATTTTGTTTCATAGTCCTGTCGTATTATCCCAGAGATATTACTAAAATTTTGTTTTTTGAATTATCCGAATATCTCTTTTCTTGTAAGAGCTGTACCATTTTTTGTAAATAAAAACACTGATTGACTCATAAAATCGAGGTTAGACTGATAAGATTAGAAAGGCCCGCATGCAGCCCATATCTCAATCCTATTGAGCATTTATGGGATGAATTAAAAATTTCGTCGTCATCCTGGGCCTCCAGAAAATTTATTACAGTTATGGCCCTGGTAGAAGAATATCGAGCTATTCCCCATGCAAGGATAACACATCTTTATTCGATGCTGAACATATTGCGAGCAGTCGTTGCTGCAAGAGGTGGACATAGCCGCTATTGAATTGTTTTGTTTTGTTGTTAATTTTGTTTTGTTTTTTTTTTTTTAATTTTAGTGCGTTTGAGATTTTTAATTAAATAAACCTTCAAAGAAGTGTTTTTATTTACAGCTCTTACAAGAAAAGAGATATTCGTATAAATCAAAAAACAAAACCTTGGTGATACCTCTAATAGAATACAAAAGGAGTATGAAACAAAATCAGCCCTCCAATTTTTCCACATAATTTTTTAAAATTAGTAGAAAAAACAACACTTCCATTCACCCCCGTATAATGACATCAAAGCAAACAATTTTTGTTACAGGAATAATAACACGCGACACCAGTATTTATACATGTACCTACAAACTGATGTAAGAATCTTGAAAATTGGACTACAAATAATAAAGTTAGAGATTGTCAAACTTAATCAAAAATTTTGGATGAAGGAATTTTGTGCCGGTGAGTTTATACCGGGTGGTGAATTGGAAAACGGGCCATAGGAAACTCAATGTAAAATTCTAAACTGTTGAATTCCTGCTTCCCTAATTATTTTACATCAAAAGACATTAGAAACTATTTGTAGAGGATTGAAATCTGTATTGAAATGAAATGTTAAAATTGTTCAACGAATTAAACATGTTCCAAAATTTTGTAAAAATGTGATAGATTTTTCAGTTTTTCAGCTCAAAATTAGGCCACACACAGTGCAATAATGTGTCAGAATGAAGTTATTATTTTCACATTTTTGAACTGGCAATATTTTTATTTTATCATTTATTGTTTAAAAACAATACGGTTGATAAGCTACGCTCAGTTGCGCCGGAGAAAGTATTAGTACTAAAGATTTTTTATTCAGTCAATGGTGTGAGCACTGTCAGTTAAATAGTAACGTGTGGCCTAACTTTTACACACATACCTACTGTGGCAAATGTATCATATTTTTCAAAATTTTGGAATGCATTTAAATCGTAGAACAATTTTAGCTTTTGATTATAATACAGATTTCAATTCTCTACAAATATTCTCTCATGATTTTTGATGTAAAATAATTAGGGAAGCAGGAATTCAACAGTTTAGAATTTTACATTGAGTTTCCTATGGCCCGTTTTACGAATCACCACCCGGTATGTAATTAAAACTGGAATTCAAAGACACATTCAAAACACGGAGACTTGGACTTCTATATATGCAAATTATTGTTTTTAAAGTAGAACCTAATTAAAGTTTTAATGAGTAGGTAGTAAATAAAAACAACAACAATTTTTTTCATCGCAATATAATTGAAACTTATTTCTCCTCACTGTAATAACAACTCCTAAATTTTAAACACAAAAAATCGCACATGATGCGTAATAAATTTTATTCTTATTAATGTTATTCTTATCAATCTTAACAGTGTGTATTTAGTAGTTACTTGACTACAACAGGAGATAAATATTAACCTAGGTCAAGGCTTCACATGATCTACGACTATTTCCACAGATTTCTAGTTTCGCAGACTTTCACTAGAAAATCACAGGATTATGATAATTTGCACGATTGGGTGCATATTACCCAATGACCTTTTGGCGGGCGGGGTTGCCTACCTCCAGACAGATTTTTCGTTGGGTACGAGGATTGACCTAGTTAGATATTGACCTGTTGGCAGTGCGAGGCGGAGCCGCCAACATTCAACTGTTCTCTATCGCACGGCCAACTACGATGCTGTTGCACTTGTTTATATCCATGGTGATGAGGAGCGCTTGTTTTCGTGGTTAACTTATTGAAACGGTTGTTTGTGTGTTCTTTTTGGATTCTGATTAGTTGCAGAATGCACCGGCGCGGAGTATAAGAAATAATTACGAATTTGCAGCTAATATTTCAAGTATTGTTGGCAAACTATCGACAGTACAGTTACGGAGGAATTAAGAGGGATATAGGCAACAAGCGAATTAATTTTATTACCTAATAAGCTTATACTTCGATAAAAATTCGAATTAGAAAAATAATAAGAACAAAATTTACCGTCAAATCGAGGGTGGTCGATCAGTCGAGGGTGGTCGAGTTCAGAAATCCGACTCTGTATTTTTCGATAGATAAGTACAGTGGAACCCCGATAAGTCGGCCCCCGATAACCCGGAAGGCCGGCTAACCCGGACCGATTTTCATCAGACAAACATTTCAACAATAAAAATGTATGTAATATAATATTTGACAGATAATGGGTATTTGTGTAATTTGAACTATATATACGATAGTAAAAATGACTCATGACACACGGCGGCAGAGTGACGTCTCGGATTATCGGAAACAACAAGCACCTGTTATTCCTTTATTTATTTCAAACTGTCTTTTTAGCATTTTTTAAAAAAGACTAAAAGATTATTTAAAAAAAGAATGTGTGTGTACTTTGTACGCACGTAAGAAGTTATACTTCTATTATATGATTTCTTAAAAATAAATATACTTTAAACAGTTTGTTTTAATTTTTTTTAAACATGAAACTAATTTTGTGCTTACCACTTACAAAAAAATAAAAAAAAGTATAGGATTGCTCCGGATTCGAACTCAATACCTCTCGATCTCTAGCCGAATGCTATACCAAATAGGCTACGAGGACTGTGTCTGTATCGGTTCGGACGTACCTACTGACAATTCACGGTAACAAACACACAAGGTGAAATATAATAAATAAACAATAAAATGTTTTAATAATACACATCTTACTCATGAGGAAGACAAATCTAAAGACAAAATTTTTTAATAAATATATTTACTAAAAACACTAATATATTCTTTTCACACCTTTCTTGCACTGATATATTTATACATAACTTGAAAGATTTAGCAACTAAACGCCATACTCTCTGTGTGCGCATGCGCGCAGTATTATAAAATTTTAGTCTCAATCGCGCCTAAAGAAGTATAACTTCAAAAATTATTTTTTTAAAAATGGTCTTAGTCTCCACTGTTCTTAAATAACATAACATCATTCCTATTGTGACTGTATTGTGTGTAATACAGTCGTATTTCAATTATAACGGAGTTTATCTGTAAGTATACCGTATTTTATTAATTTTTACTATATTCTCCGGCTAACCCGGATTTTCGATAACCCGGATCGGCCGTGGTCCCGATTAATCCGAGTTATCGGGGTTTCGCTGTATGTACAAAGTACCTTAATTACCTATAATTAAACCAATGTATTAGTAATTAGCACTGCGGAAAGAAGCCTCGGCTAGTCGACCCACATAGGACCTTGACTTCTTATCAGTGCCAAAAAACTTGACTATGACTGTAATTTTACTGTTAGTAGTTAAAATAGTTATTTTCCTAACTAGTGCGGAAAGTGATACTTTCACGCACGAGACTGCCGTTGACCAGAACGACGCGATAGCCGAGTTCGGGCAAGCAGTCGAGTGCGGGGAAACACTTTCCGCATGAGTTAGAAACAATAATGTTTCTAGGGCCGTACGTTTGGAAAAAAACCACAAAAAATTTAGTTATATCAATTTTTATTTAGAAGTTAAAATACACAAATTAATTCTTTGACAAGGTTGTCAAAACCAAACTTTCAATATAATGGGTTACCACGACGACGATATTGGTTTCCATGACGACGATTCAAAACCATTGTAATTGTCTACTGATCTGACTTTAAATATTATGTTGTTCTGAAGCTATTTCCTTGTGGCATTTTTATAATCAACTACTTTTAATGGGAAATAAGCCACAATTTTACCAAAAAAAAAAATGATTTTATTAACGTTTCGAAGCCCAAATCGAATTTCGTTGTCAAAATACAAAATACTACTAAATAAACAAAAATGTTGTTGCTAAGTAAAAAAATTCTTCTATTAATTTATTTAATCTGACTCATTTATATTGGCAATTCAGACGTATATTTTACATTTTAAAGTAGAAGACTTTAAAATGATATCGCCAATATTTATGAGTTGCGTTCCTGGGACGACTTTACTAAAAGATAGTTCATTCGATTACATGAAATTAATCCCAACTTAAGAATATCCGTCACAAAAAAATCATAACATATGATCTGTTTAAAAAGACAACCAAATGTAACGATGGCAGTAAAATTCTCGTGTTAGAAATTCCATAGTAAATCACGAGGGAAAACCAGGAAAAAAACCTCGTGATAAAAACAGATCACATGTTATGATTTTTTTGTGACGGATATTCTTAAGTTGGGATTTATTTCATGTAATCGAATGAACTATCTTTTAGTAAAGTCGTCCCAGGAACGCAACTAATAAATATTGGCGATATCATTTTAAAGTCTTCTACTTTAAAATGTAAAATATACGTCTGAATTGCCAATATAAATGAGTCAGATTAAATAAATTATTAGAAGTTTTTTACTTAGCAACAACATTTTTGTTTATTTAGTAGTATTTTGACAACGAAACGTTTGGGCTTCGAAACGTTAATAAAATCATTTTTTTTGGTAAAATTGTGGCTTATTTCCCATTAAAAGTATGTAGTTGATTTTAAATAATATGTCAAAATAATTTTATTTCATCGAATTATCGCGCTAATTTCATTAAAACATGAACAAAATAAGATAAATTTGAAATAAATTAGTAAATATTATCTAAATATTAGTTTATTGCATGTATTATAATATATTATAATGCCATATTACAAGGTATTTTACTTTCCCGTACGCCGTGCGGGAAAATTTACTTTCACGCACGCCGTGCGGTAAAGTGCAACTTTCGGAAACGAAATGCGTGCGTGAAAGTGGCTCTTTTAGCACGGCTGTAGAAAAATATAATTTTATTAAAACTAGGTTAGATTAATAATGTATGGATCTTACTTTCAAAATTCTTTTTAAATTCACACTGTAAATTACTTAACTCACTTATTTACACTTTGCAAATATTTTGGTGATTTATCTGCTCGCAAGGCCTCAGTATTTGAAGTTTTTTGCGGAGTGGATTTAAATCGACCACACTGTCTGTTTACCAGGACCGTTCTTATATAATGCTAATATAGTATTTTTACTACAAAAGCGATATTACGTATGTCAAAATTTTTGACGTAAGAGAACTGTCAAAACATTAGAATGTGACCTTTGACCTTTATAATAAACATGGCAATAATGAAAAGTCACATTCTAATGTTTTGACAGTTCTCTTACGTCAAAATTTTTTACCTACATAATATGGCTTTTGTAGTAAACATACTATACTAAATATTAGAAAATATTAATTACTATGGTTCATTTTTTAAATAGGAGGAGTAAACTAATGCGACAGATTCACACCCACTAATGTCACTAAAAAAATAACCAGATCCATCTTCTTTTTTGGTTGATCATGTCGGTACTCGATGGTAATCCATAAATAATATATTATACTAATACGTCGCCAAAAAGTTCTAAAAACAAGTGTTTTTTAAATAAACGTAGACTAAAAATCTAAAAATTAAAAACTATGACAGAAAACACAAAAAAAATCGCTGACATCGTTTAATTAATCTATGAATTTTAAATGTCATTAGTGTCAAAATTTTATAAATGTCAATAGTGACAAATCTTTATAATTTAGTGGTGTAAACTTGCCTGTGGTTGGACCAATTACAAACAATCATTATGGCGGGGTAAATTTGAATCACACCTATTTAAAAACGAGGATAGTTAACAGATATTAAAATATTAATTTTTTGTCACAGTGCTAAAATTTTAAATCCGTTTCAACACATCAGAGATTTGCAAGCAAGCAAGCAATTTGATTCAACCCGACCTGTGGGAGATGTCCACCCTATCGAAAAGGTACATTCGGGTGTAACAATTCATTGGGGCGAGGTGTTTTGACCCGAGTACAAACAGGGATCACCCCACCTCGCTCCAATGCCCCAGGCCATCCCTTTCCCCCCCATAGCACGCTGATGCGCAATGAGGGCACAACAATCGAAGCCAAATGCTCTTCACAATGGAATCCTGGGTAATAAGATTCCATGTGGTATCCTAATCGAATGCAAAAAAAATTAGGTCCAGCGTGATCCTCCTCTTACTTACTTAACCGCGGAACTAAAATTGCTTGCTTGGGCCCCAAGCCATTGTACCAAGCCCAATTGAGCTCGGTCCAATGGCTCGGAACTCAAGAATTTTATGATTTTTTTGTTTTTGTGTGATTTTTTTGTTGGCTTACGCCTTTTTTGTTTTTTTTTGTGTTTTTTTGTTTGGCTTTAGAGATCAGAGATTTAGGGCGCTCGCAAACACAGCCAGTTGTGGTCGCCAGCGGCTTTAAGTAGCGAGAACCTGCTACCGGGAACACAGTGTGTGCACCGAGTCCATGCTTGTAGCAGCCACCAGTGGCGACAACAAGTTTCTGTGTTTGCGAGCGCTCTGAGGCCCTCTTTGTGTATTTTTTAAAAAAATATTAAGTATGTTTTTGCTTTTTTATGATTTTCTCTTTTTCCATTTTTTAATAATTATGTTTTGTTTTTGTTTTTTTATTTTGTTATTTTCTATTAATTTTGTTTTTATTTAAGTATTATCCTTTTTTCAAATTTTTTGAGTTTATTTTTTTATATATTTTTTAATTTTTTCAATATCAATTACGGCTATACGATGTTATCTTTCACGATTTAATTAGGAGTCTGAGGTTTTCATACACTTTCCTTATTATGATAAGTTTTCAATGCAACATTTGTTTATGAATTTCTTGCTTAATGTTCACATGTTTAGCAGTGGCCTAAATACTCAATCGATGGTCTTTTGCATCTTATGACTAATTGGCGGGTGTATGTGAAGAGGGATATAAGTCGAAAAATGTTAAAAATGAGCTAAGTACACCAAAAATGGATATTACACTTAGAGGAAAAGAGATATAAGTCATTCTACACATATTTACGCGAGATTTTGTATGTGTAAAATGATATAACTGATTAAAAATAAAATTTTTAAAGTAATACGGGCTTATGTATACTTATATGTCAAAATAATAAAATATTCTGTGAATAGAGGTATATGTTCACATAATATGATCAAACGCGTTCAAATTTTTTTCTGATTTGCATTTGGGTTAATAGATATAAGTCAACATATTTACTTCACATAATTTTGAACAATAATTTAATGACAACAGTAATATGTCGACTTATATCCCTTTTCACAAGATTTGTTAAAAACAAAAATTTAACGATCTTAGCGACAAATCTAACCGGTTGATAAATTGTTACAAGTTGAATACTTTTGCACGTATCGTGTGTCGTTAGCATCTATTTTTTACATTGTGTGGGTTCTAAGCAGTTTGCTGGTATCAATAATTGTAAATAATAAATATTAAACGGAATAGTTGAAGTGTTTGTCGTCATGATAAAAGAGGCTTGGCAACGTCAAGCAAAATTTCAGATTCGGATAGGAATTTGGCAGAGCAACATTTTAAGTCAATACCTTCTTATGAAAGTCACTACTGTAGAGAACATGCAGGTATGAGATATCTTCCTTCAACTTAAACGCTTTCTGGACTTTATCAGGAATATAAAAAATGGATTCCTGCTGATAAACAACCTGTTTCACGATTTATTTACGAACGCGTCTTTCATTCGTTAAACTTAAAAATTAAAATGCCCAAAAAGACACATGCGCCACATGTAATCGATATAATATGTTAATTAGAGCTGACGAGGCAAACGAAAACTTACAAAACATAAAAAATGAATTAGGTGAACACCAGCAACAAGCTGAAATGGCTTATAATGCAAAAAAGGCAGACAAAGAAAGCTCACGTCAAGACCCTTCAAAGTTAGTATATAGCTTTGACCTTCAGCAGTGCCTTCCAACTCCGAATCTACAGACATCGGTTGCTTTTTACAAAAGGCAACTTTGGACATTTAACCTTATCCTCCACAGATGCAAAGATCAACAAGCTTTCTGTTATATGTGGGACGAAGCCATTGCCGCAAGAGGCGCCAACCAAATAGCATCGTGTCTAAGCAAACACATTAAGCAGCTTCCATCCACGACAAAAACAATTACATTTTATTCAGATACATGTGCTAGACAAAACAAGAATTGTTTTGTATCTATCATGTTCATGCTTGCGTTAAAAGAACATTCCAGTCTTTAACACATTGACCATAAATTCTTAACTTCTGGTCACACTTATATGGAGTGTGACAGCGACCACTCGATTATCGAAAAAAAGAAAAAACGATATCCTTGTCCCATTGAACATCCAAGAGATTGGATGAATCTCGTAAGGCTTTGTGGTGTTAAAGACCCTTTGACGTAACTGAAATGGACATTTCCAACTTTTTTTAATACTCTGCTTTTCTCAAATCAGTTTTTCAGCAAAGAAAAAAAAATGAAGATGGGCAGAAAGTTATTTGGAAGGACATTAAATGGTTACGATATACCAATGTTCCTGGCCAAATATTATACAAAACATCCCTAAGAGAAGAAGAGCTATTTCAATCTTTAAATTATTTATCTTTATATAAAAGGAAAAGAGTGGCCGCGGCATGTTAACATACCAATGTCTTACAAAAATGCCAATACGATTATTAAAGAGAAAAAAAAGAACCTAATTGAGTTGTTGCCATATTTATATAAATCAAACCTTTCATGACTTCTACAAAAATTTGCCTACTACAGATAGTGTAAGGGATATTTTTTCAGATGCATCTGACTACGGGGTAACTAACAGAGGATAATTAACAATAATAAATTACTAGTAATAATAATTATTACTAGTAATTTATTATTGTTTAGACGTTTTTAGATTAGATATGTTTTGTTTTAATAAAAAAAAAATTGTGGAAAGGGGTATATTATGTTTTATTTTTTTCAAAAAATATTCGATATACATACTCCATATTTACTACAAAAAATGTGTTCTTGCGATTTAATTGTCATATACAGAAGCAAATACACAGTTTATTGAAAAATAATATTGTATTGCATTTACGTCACAAAAATCACAAAAACCCGTTTTCCCAAAATTATACTTTTTTGACTTATATCCCTTTTCACATACACCCGCCAATTATTAGTCTAATAAGTTATTATAATATTAAATATTATAAGCACATATATTTACTTTTAAGTTTTAAATAATTTTCTAATTAATTCCTATTTTATCAGTTTCGTCTACGTTCGTGTATTCAACTCTAAAGGGAATGGAAAATAGAGAAATGATTTTCCCCGAACAGACAATCGGAAATTTATTCAGTGGATAAATTAATTCCGAAAAAGGAATTTCTCATTGTTTTCCACTACTTTTTTGCAATTTGAGAGGTATTGCCTAAGGCGATTAAATACAATAGGAGACCGTAAAATGTTTCTGTCTTGTTTAATATGCGTTATATATTAAAATCAGTAGGCACACGAATGTCCTAAATGATTCAATAGTGCAGTCACTAAAGGTTTTCACCTTCGATTTCGTTGAACCTTCATCGATTTTTATGAAAATTGGTGAGTAGTTAGAAGATACCTCGAGAAACAAAGGTGACATGGTGCCAATTTGCGCTTTTACCTTGAGGGAGAGGCCCCCCTTTTCGGGGGAGGAAATTATTTGATTAAAAATACACCCAGAAATCTATAGAGGATCCAATTTTAAGTAAAATATGTTATATAAAATTTTTTAAATAAATGAACAGTTTTTGAATTGTTAAAGATCAAAAATTTTGATTTTTAGTGAAAAAAATGCATGTTTTAACAAGGTTTTTCGTAAATAACTCAAAAACAGTAATTTTTTTCAGAAAAGTTATAATTATCAAAATTGAAGCTAATAAAAAACCAAATCAGCACGTTGTCACAGTAACCTTTTAGTATACACATAAAGTGAGTTATAGGTAATTGAATGTATATATTTTTTTCGGCGAGTACTCAAATCAAAATATTTAAGCTTAAACAACAGGAAAACGATGCATTTTATTAAATTAAGCTAGTAAGCACTTTTTAAAGTACTTTAAAATACTTATCAAACAAGCTATTGAAGAAGTCGATAGCATTAAAATTACGCAAGTTAGTATGAAATAAAAAATATGAAATTTTTTTTTTCTACAACCGTGTTAAAAATGCAATGTATCTACTATATGTCATATTATGTACAAGATTTTAGTTTCTAAAAACTGTCATTATAGATAGCAGTGCGTGAAGGATTTACATTGTGCGTGAAGTAACAATTTTAACCTTCGCGTTGTCATGGTGACAATCCTTAACTTTCGCGTTGTCATGGTGATGACAAAATGAGCAATGAATTACAACAAAAGTTTTGACAGTTTTGTGGTTTGAAAGTAGTTAGAATTTTTAAATGTCAATGTTCTAAAAATTGTAGTATAGAAATGAATTCCAGTGACGAAGAGTTACAGCTTTTTTTATTTGTTTTACTGTGAAGTACTTTTTGCGAACTTACGCGATTTATAGCACTCGCTCTATTGTCGCTCGTGCTCTAAAAATCGCGCGCCTTCGCAAAAAAGCATACTTCACGAACTGTTTCATAAATAACTATTTTAGCACTCCATAGGAGCGTTAAAAATTCTACTTTAAGGCACTAGTGCTTTAAAAATTTTAAGACACTGTAGTTAAAACTGAATTGTCAAATTGTAAAACGTCAAAATATTTATATTTCCTATATTAACATTATTTTAATAGTACAACTTGCGCAATTTGAAAAGGTTGGTTTAAAAGGTTTTTTAAAATTTAATTTAAACTGTATTATTGCATTTTTAACACGTTTGTAGAAAAAAACTATTAAAATTTGTTAGAATATACAACAATAAAAGTAGATGTTATTCTATAGTTATTATGATTTACGTATTGACAGTAAAGGCAGTTTTGATGTAATGTCAAGAAAAATATAAAAATGGAATGTCAGTCAAGTTCAAGTAAAAAATTTTGTAGGTATTGTGCTGTAATTGAGAATGAATATATTATAATTGTTGATATGTAAGACGTTTGTAGAAAAAATATTGTATGATATACGTGTTAAAAAGTCCATTTTAAGGCATTCATGTGAATTGCAGAATTCGCTTCGTTCATTCTGCGTGCCTGCGTGAAAACTTTCACATGCGTGCCTTAAAATTGTACTTTTAACACTTATATCATAAATAACTATTTATATTAATATAAAATATAAATATAAATAACTATTATAAGAAACGCTTTTATTTAGTTACCAGTGACTAAAATTAAAAATATTATAAAAAAATCAACTAAAAAGCAAAAAATAAACACAAATTGAAAAAAATCTAACACATTCGCCAAAGAAAAGCGTGGCGCGTCTTCATCAAATATACGGTTTTCGCCCCACGCTTTTCTTTAACGAATGTGTTAGAATTTTTCAATTTCTTTTATTTTTTGCTTTTTGGTTGATTTTTTTATAATGTTTTTAATTTTAGTCATTCGTAACTAAAGAAAAGCGTTTCTTTCAAGCTTTTTCTCTCATATTTTTTTATTTTTTAGTTCTTATTCTTACACTTTTCAGACATTAAAATATATCGTCATATTTATTTAAATATGTATCAAACATATAATGTACAAACATGAAAAGTAGTCGGAATCGGCAAAAAATTCGAAACGTTATTGTTTATTTATGAAGCATGACGTAAACAATTTACGTAAAAAGTGAAATTATGCATAGTTCATATAATTAGCTACAATCTGTAAAAGTTTCAAGTTTCTACATTGTAGAAAACAAGTGAATTTAAGCATTTTCCGCTAAAATCGTTTTTTATTTAAACAATAAACAAAAAATTTTTTGAGTATTTGTGTAATGTTCCAGCGAATCCATATGTCTGCAAATTTTTAGTAATTTGCATTGCAGAAAAGGCAGTCAAATTAACGTCCAAAGATTTGACAAAAACGATTGAACTAAAGAAAAGAGTTTAATTAATTACTACGCCAAAAAGGAATTATAATGTTAATTGTAGCACAAAACGTCTCTACTGGTTATTTCTCTAAAACTACGATGAAAACACGAATTTTTGAATTCGTGTTTTGGTTGAAGTTTTGTTTCGTATCGTATTAAAATTTGACACGAATAAGCGCCGATTTTTATATAGACAAATATATAAATGTTCATAATTTGAAACTTTACTGTTTATTTATGAAGCATAAGATAAACAATTAACGTAAAAAGTGAAATTATGTATAGTTCATATCATTAGCTACAATCCGTAAAAGTTTCAAGTTTCTACATTGTAAAAAACAAGAGAATTTACGCATTTTCCATTAAAATCGTTTTTTTTTATTTAAACAATTAATAAACATTTTTTTTTATTGACTATTTATGTATTGTTCCTGCGAATGCATATGTCTGCAAATTTTAGTTCATTTAATAGGAGGGCCCTTTCCAATTTTTTAGGAAAAAATGAAAAATAAAGCATACGTCATTTCAACAAAAATTAAATTTTAAAGTAATCCCTATAAACCTTTCTTTATTTCAACGTGTGTAATGACCTCAAAAATTTTGACTGGTTTAAAATGCATATTTTTGAGAAAAAAAATATGATTTACAAAAATCTGAATTTTTTAAATTTTCGTAAATTTCATTTTCTTTTGATAATAACTCCAAAAATACTCGATATAGGTACGTAAAAAATGATATAAAATTAAGTTTTAGTTTTCCCTTTTTTAAAGCTTTTACTTATCTTTTAATTTTCGTACGATATACAATAACCGAGATAGAAACGTTTACACCTAAATTTTACTGTGAGTACCATGTAACCAGGGTCATATTTAACCTTTTGTCATTTAAAAGATAATTAATTTAAAATATTAATAATTTTAATACGATGTGATAGTCCTTGCAATTATCTTTGAAATGGTTACCGGATAAACCTGGTATCGTAAAAATTAACAGAGTTATTCTAAAAGAACCAATAACATTTTTTTGAAAAAAATTTGATAGCAGAGATTTTGTAGGTACATATAAAGGGTGCGTAGAAGCCAAATTGCTCGTTTGTAGTAAGAGATACGAAAAAAAAATAATTTAGATGAGATTGGGGCATTAAAAATATTTGAAAATATACAGGGCCAGCCGTATTGAAAGATTGAAACAAACTTATCTTTTTTTTTTAATTGAACACCCTGTATATTTTTACACTTTTGGATTTTCCTTGATATTTTGTTTCTTAAAATATAAGGTTTCACAATGTTATAGGAGGTAGTTTAAAAAATTAGCGTTTTTTTTTGTTAATTTCATAGCAATTTTCACACCCTGTACTCCCAGTACATATTTCACATACCTAACTCCTTTTAATTGTGAGTTATTGTGGATTCACACCAAACAGTAATTGCAACAACAATATACTACCGTGAAATTTTATAAGCTTGTCCGCGAAAATTTTCAATCGCAAATATTTTTTTCATGATTTTCGATTACAGGGGTGGTTGCAAAAGAGCTGAAAAATTAATTAAAATTGTAAATAGTGCATATAATATTCAAAACATATTGATTTTATTCAATTAACCGAGATAACTTCCACCCAACGCTGAAATCTGCATTTTTACCATTATAAAAAAGGGTGGATTTCACCCCTAAAATACAAAAAGCGCAAGTTGGCACCGTATCACTATTATTACTTGATGTATCCTCTAACTACTTAGAGGATTAATTTTTTATGAAAATCAATGGAGGTTCATCGAAATCGGAGGTAGAAACCTTCAGTGACCGCACTTTCAGTGATTTCGCCCCTAAATCGGTGGGCACTGGTGGGCCTAATCCACGGACAATTTCTAGACAAAATATTTTTTATTATTTAATATAGAAAAAGGTCTATCATGGTTATTCTTTTTCTATTCTTTTCGATGGGCCAGGCTGTGAGTCAAGATCTGAATCAGTATCCGAGGTGAATTTTTGTGGTATAATGGGAGTTAGCGTTGGCGTCATTGTCGACAATTCATCTTCCAATTCACTTTATTCAAATAATGTTGATTTGTCCACGATGTTGCAGCAGCTTTCACCACCACAATGAAGGCACACTGTTGAACATTTGAGGCCTGTTTTTCGGTAACCGCACGCACTTCCAGTTTCCACTGCATCTGCAAAAGATGAATTTAATAAGCTCGGAGGTACTGGAGGCTTGGAAGTTTGGATTGGTATCCCAAATTTTCCATCCTTTTTTCAACCCCAATTTTCTGGATCACAATGTTTACCGAGCCATGACTGAATCTGGTGAAACACTCGGTCTGTGGAAACGGGATGCATCTTGTGTTGGAGGAAGTGAGAAGAGATCAAATGCATTTTTGTCACTGTCTTAGCGAATCGTTTGTATCTCAGGTTTTCCAAAGAATTGTCTTTATTTCCGCCATATAAAAAGAAGAAAAAACGTTCACCAACAATACTGAGTAAAGATGGATCGAGTTTCTCACTGAAAAATAATTTTCCCGATAGGTTTCTTACAAATAAAACAATCACTAATGATAAACGCACCAATATATATATATATATATATATATATATAATATAGCCCTTAAAGGCCCATGGCTTGGAATTTCTCCACGGTTTTTCTCCATTTTCTCCTGTCCATGGCCGCAGTTCTCCAATTTGATATCCCGATTGTTTGCAGGTCTTCCTTACATGCCTCTAGCCACTTTTTCCTGGGTCGTCCTCTTCTCCTCTTTCCTTCCCCTCTCAGCAGCGAGTCCTTTGCCCACCTTCCGTCAGCCATTCTCGCAAAATGACCTAACCAACTTAGTCTCTTTGTTCTGACCATCTGGCTTATTTCTGGTTTCCGGTACAGCTCTCTGATCTCTGCATTTGTTCGTCTCCTCCAAATGTCTTCATCGTTTTTTACTCCCCCGAATATCTTCCTTAGGACACTCCGCTCCCAGATGTTCAGCATATTTTCTTGGTTTTTATTCATGACCCATGTTTCGCTCCCGTCGAGAACTGTGGGCTGGATCACTGTTCGATAAAGTCTTCATTTTGCCTCTCTGGAGATGTTTTTGGCTCTTAGTAGTTTGTGTAGGGCTCCGACTGTCTTTCTTCCTCTCGAGATTCTTCTTTCGATTTTCTGGCTTTCTTCCCCTTTACTTGTTAGCGTTACTCCTAGATACTCAAACTCCGTCACCTTTTTGAAGCAATACTCTTTATTCTCATTGTTTGCGGTAGTTTTCAGTTGTGTGTCTTCATTTGAGGTCTGTCCCATTTCCATATACTTTGTTTTTTGCTCATTAATTCTCAGTCCATACTGCTTAGCCTTTACTTCAAAAAGTTTGAAAATCCTCAGCAGTTCCCTTTCCGTTCTTGCCATTAGCACTATATCGTCCGCAAAGGCCAGAACCTGGTTTCTGTTGTCAAAGATCATACCTTTCGTTCGTATTCCACTCTCTCTCAATATTGCCTCCAACAAGAAATTAAAAAGTACTGTGGACAGCGGATCTCCCTGCTTTAATCCCCTTTTAACTTCAAATTTTCCTGATAGGCTTCCTTCTATCCTTACTCTGTTGTCGGTCTTCACTAAGGTCATTTTTACGAGTCTGATCATCTTTTCCGGAATTACAAGTACTCTTAGGGCCTGGTACAAACGCCTTCTTATCACAGAATCGTAAGCTTGTTTGAAATCTATAAAGAGGAGGTTTAACTTTAACTGTTGCTCGTATGTACTGCTTTGAATAATTTTCAATACGAATATTTGATCAATGGTGGATCTGCCCTTTTTGAATCCTCCCTGGTATTCACCAACCTGCTCGTTTAAGTGCCTTTCCAGTCTGCTTCTTACGACTCTGGCGAGGACCTTATATGTTACGTCTAGGAGAGTGATACCCCTATAGTTTTCACACACTGCTCTATCTCCCTTCTTATGAATGGGACATACTATGGCCTCTCTCCATACTTCCGGCATTTCCTCTCGCTCCCAGATTTTCGTCAACAGGCTACATATTCGCGTTATAAGTGCTTCTCCCCCATGCTTGATTAATTCTGCAGTAGTACCATTGCTACCTGCACTTTTGTTGTTTTTCATACTATGTATGATTTCTCTTATTTCTTCCACGGTTGGAGTCTCTACTGTTAAACGCACCAATAGCGATGAAAATAAAAGACATCGTTGCGTTGTAAGAATAAAATCCATACCAATGCTCCTGGACGATTACTCTTTATTTAATCCCTATTTTAAAATTTTAAAAATCGATTTTTTGCTCTTCTGAAAAGTTTTGCTTTTTGCAGTTGCATCATTCTTCTTCCGGACAGGTGACTCGTTCTCAAACAACTACTTGGGCCTTTTCTACCTGCTTAGGGTTCTAAGTTTTGTAGTGGGGAGAATGGTCAAAAATTGCTAATAGCATAGTAATGTTAACATCATAATAAATTGTATGAACAAAACAATAAATAGAGAAAAAAATATGCCTAACGTTTTGTTTTTATTGTATCCCTATGAGCATTCGAGAATCTGGTCACGTTTGGATCGCTGTAAAACCTAGATAAATAAATAAAATTTAACAACATTATAGTGAAAATTGTTCGCTGAAAAACCCTCTACAAAATTGCTGTGATGCCATTTTATTGTAAATTGAACTGAAAAAACGTTATAACCTCCAAAAGGAAACTATACAAAATTTTCACTTATTAACCGCTTTTATTAAACGCTTTTATATTTAGTTCAATCGTTTGCGTCAAATCTTTATACGTTAATTTGACTGCCTTTTCTTCAATGAAAATGAATGAAATTTTGCAGACATATGGATTCGCGGGAACAATACACGAATAGTCGAACAATTTTTTTTTATGTATATGAAATGTTTAAATAAAAAAAAACGATTTTAATGAAAAATTATTAAATTCTCTTGTTTTTACAATGTAGAAACTTGAAACTTTTACAGATTGTAGCTAATTATATGAACTATACATAGTTTGACTTTTTACGTTATTTGTTTACGTTATGCTTCATATATAAACAATAAAGTTTTAAATTTATCCAGTTTCTGTCCGATTTCTATCCAGTTTTCAGCGAAAAAAGTTAAGGCACCGCAGAGGTACGAATGCTGCCTTTAGTATTGTCGTGGGCTTCGAACGCAAGGTTCGACTGTTGACTACGCTGCACTGTCGTGAACTTGGGCCCGAAAGTGTTTGCGTAAGGACAAGCTTAAAAGCCTGCATTGAGCCTGCAAAGCTTACGTTTCATTGAGCCGAGTGCGATCATTAAGGTACGTATCCATACAAGGGTGAACTTCGCTCGGTGTAGCTGCTCAAATGGATACAGCATGCGCTCCCTTACATATAAACCGCAAACCGGTTGAAACGAAGAGTGTACGCGCCAAGCGGCGATCACCGACGTATCCACTAAATGGAGCTACTACACCGAGCGAGGTTTACCCTTGTATGAATACGTACCTTTATACGGCTTGCGCATCGAAGAACTGCATTGAGAGAAATTAACAGCGTCTACACCGTACAATAGTAAAGTATTACAAGAGAAGGAAATACTGCGTAAACTGTAATAGCCGTAAATAATGATTTTGATTTAAAAAATATATGAAGAAATTACAGAAAATGTACAATGTATGTATCAAAAGTTAAAATAAATGCAAAAAAGGTATCTGTCATATACCTACATCCTTTTTTTTTAAACATGACGATATATTTTAATGTTTGAAAAGTGTAAGACTAAAAAGTAAAAAATAAAACAATATGAAAAAACAATTTTTTAAGAAACGCTTTTATTTAGTTATGAGTGACTAAAAGTTACAATATAAAAAAATCTACTAAAAGGCAAAAAATAAAAAAATCAAACTCAACGGATAATCAGTCGAGTTTGATTTTTTTTATTTTTTGCTTTCTTTTAATTTTTTTATACAGGGTGTCTGCGTAACTTGGAACCATATGGGAAACTTTTTTAATATCAATTTTACGAAAAAAAGTCATTCTTTATAAAGTGCTCTGCATAGTCTAAAACCTAAGATGCAATCATCAGATATCAAATTTTGTCAACAGTATACGAGGTATGTCAAAAAATATGAATGTCGCTCAAGAGCAAACTACCTTTATATTTCAAAATATCAAAAAATTTTATTATGAAAAGTTATTTGTAATTAAAAAACTATATTCAAATATGCAATAACAGCCTTCTACTTGAAAAAAAAATTCTGAAATTTTCCCAAATTACCGATTCCGAACATCACTTTAATTTATTAGACATGTAATAACTCTTTTATTAATAATTTTAGGAAAAAAGCTACTCTTCATAAAAATCTGTGCATAGTCTAAACCTCAAGATGCAACCATCAGTTATCCAAGTTTGTTAATTTTATACGAGGTGTGTCAAATAATATGAATTTAGAAAGAACTCCTTCTAAATTCTTTCTAAATTCATATAATTTGACACACCTCGTATAAAATTAACAAACTTGGATAACTGATGGTTTCATCTTGAGGTTTAGACCATGCACAGATTTTTATGAAAAATAACTTTTTCGTACTTCCGGGCCTAAAGTGACAACTTCACTCCCTTGTGACAGGTACTAAAGTGTCACATTTAATCCCTCCGGGATTAAATATTGACGAAACTCCCGGAACGATTAAATCACAAACAAACGAATTTAAGGGATATTTTATTGAAAAATATAATTAATTAGAATGGTAATTAACGTTAATATTCAAATTAATATTGTGACAGTTCGTCATATTGACCAGTCTTTCCTGGGTTAATGCAGCAGGTAACTGACGAGTAACAGATAGGTCCTTTTCATATTGAACTGGTGTTTGTTTCGAAGATCCTGCGGAAACAGGAAGCGAGAATGAGGACTGTGGCATAACTATAGTGGACGAATCGGCGACTTGACCAAATATTTTATCTGAAATTTTTTGTTTATTTTTAATAGACGATTCAATATATCCCTCGGCCACGTTGGAGGATTTCCATCCTCCATGTCTCTTCAGCACGTCTATTGTTGCTCCCGAATCAGCTAACAAAGACGCAGATGTGCGTCTAAAACAATGTCCCGTATAAGACGTCGCATTTTCTAATTTCAAGAAAGCTGCTATTTGCCGTGGAATTGTACCAAACATGTTTTTTCCTACTACTCGCGTAGTACATTCTTTGTTGATGTATTGAACAAAAAATTTTGAATGAGTTGTCCCTGTCTTTCGCAATGCCACATATTTCCGAAATATCGCCACAAAACTGATGGCACTGTTTTCTGAATTTTTGATCACAAAATTTCGGTCAATTTTATTTTTGGTGTTTCTAATCGCAATTAGGAAGGAATCGCCCAAATCTCTCACATCGTCGATTTCTAAATCAACCAACTCTTTTCCACGACAAGCTCCCGCAACGCCCAAAATAAGTGCAACCTACAAAAAAATTGATTTCTTAAAATTTCTGAATATAAACAAATTTCCAAATTTACCTTAAGCATTAAATATTTATCATCCGGAGCCTCCCGTAAGAACTGATCTACCTGCTCAGACGTGAGAATTCTTGACTTCTTTGGCTTAAATCCCTCATTTCTTCTCTTCAAAAAAGCTAATAATTTTGGAAATTTACTTATATCAATATCTTCTCTAATGTTAATAACCGATTTCAGCATTGAGTAATGTGCCCAGAGAGTTGAGGCACAAACCGCTTTTGATTTATCATCGAAGTAGACTAACAGCGCATTTTCAGTAGGTTGTCTCACATTTTTTAAGCGGCACCACTTTTTAAAAGCATCGTACTGCTGCTCGTATAGTTTTCTAGATTTCGGTGGTAACAATTCTTCACCTACTTCGGCTGCTCTTTTATCAATATCAGATACACCTTCTTCACTCATGATACCAATAATTATCAATAACAATGTTTCTTTACAATGACACTAGTAATGACAATGTTTCTAAATTATAACTGTCACAACGCAATGTTACTATGGTAACTTATTTTAAAGACAGTTTATTAAATGAGTTGAAGAGAGAAAAAACTGATTGAAATTATTGAAATAATTAATAAAATCATACCGGAAGTACGAAAAGTATCGTATATACCTTGCGACTGAAGTACATTTAATCCTTCAGGTAAATTATGGCCCTCCCTGCGGTCGGGCCATAAACTTTACCTTCAGGATTAAATGTACTACTTCAGTCCCGCGGTATATAATGTACTATTTTTCCTAAAATTATTAATAAAAGAGTTATTACATGTCTAATAAATTAAAATGATGTTCGGAATCGGTAATTTAGGAAAATTTCAGAATTTTTTTATTCAAGTAGAAGGCTGTTATTGCATATTTGAATATGGTTTTTAATTGCAAATAACTTTCCATTATGAAATTTTTTGATATTTTGAAATATAAAGGTAGTTTGCTCGTGAGCGAAATTTATATTTTTGACATACCTCGTATACTGTTGACAAAATTTGATATCTGATGATTGCATCTTAGGTTTTAAACTATGCAGATCACTTTATAACGAATGACTTTTTTTCGTAAAATTGATATTAAAAAAGTTTCCCATATGGTTCCAAGTTACGCAGACACCCTGTATATTAACTTTTAGTCACTCATAACTAAATAAAAGCGTTATCTAAAAAAATTTTTTCATATTGTTTTATTTTTGTTTATAACTTTTTTGTTGGTCACTTGACGATAAAAAGTAATTCAAATAAAATTTTAGAAAATTTAATTTACTACATTTTATGCTTACCTAAATTTTCTGTGGGGTTGCTAGTTTGCGAGATAAAACGCGAAAATCCTTTTCACCCCTTTTCCAAGATGGCGACCGGGCGACCAGGGTGGCGACCTCACAAACTTGAACTTAAGCTTCTACTGACCACCCCTACACATTAAAGAAAAAAAATTGCGTCCTCTAAAAAATGCAACTCTTAATGGAACATCTCAATGGACTATTATTAACGAAATGCAATTAAATTGAAAGTCCTCTAAACTGCTTCCCTTAGTTATCCCATTAAAACGACGACGGCTCGCCTATGTTCTCAAAATTTTCACGTCTTCGTTCGTCGTCTACCCTACAACCACTTTACTCCAAGTTGCTCATGTTTACTTTAGAAAATCGATAGTTAATCATATAAATGCATTCTACTATGTCAGCTTCCCCAATACATGCAGGTAATCAAATGGTTCTGCGACATCCAACACTTTATTTATTCTTTCGCTTTTTCTGCCCTTTCTTACTTTTATTTTCTATCTGTTGCTTCAAACGGCGGACCGGCTTTAAGAAATTCGTTGTCGTCTCTGAGAATTGTGTATTTTTGTATAGGAAGTTAATAAACGAGATGCATGTCAATAGAATATAAAGATTAGTCAGGCGAAGCATTATCGGGATTACTCTGGAGACTCAAATATATTTGTAATATTTTAGGTAAAGTTTGAATGTATGGAAGGTGGCGGAAAAAGATTTAAGTGAACTGAATAATTATAAAAATATGAAATAGTGTTTCTTGTGCCTAGATTGTGCATCAACATATTACATATCCATTGAAATTGTTAATCCTAATAGTATTAATAAATTCAATAAATAAATAAATAAATTCAATAAAATACAATATTTTTAATATAATGGAATGTAACCAAATAGTCATGTCGCCAGGGGGGCTACAACGGCCTCCTTAATTCAGATGGACTTACCCAAGTTTTTTTTATGTATTTTGACCCGTAGAACACGAATTTTTTGGGTAACAGTCGATCCGGATGTCGATAAGATTGTTATAAACAAAGAACTTGAGGAATCACATAACAGCGATTTTTCGCAGAACAAAACATTTTTTTGTATTTTTTGGGCCATTCTAAGCAAAAAATGATTTTACAAGTTTTTTCGTAGGATGCATAGTTTTCGACATAAATGCGGTTGAACTTTCAAAAAATCGAAAAATTGCAATTTTTGAACCGGAATAACTTTTGATTAAAAAATAAAATAGCAATTCTGCTTACTGCATTTGAAAGTTCAAGTCAAATTCTATCGGTTTTGATTATTTGCATTGCTAAAAATTAAGTTTTTATTTGTTAAACAAAGCCATAAACACATAGTGTTTCCCGTGCCCAATGCATGCGTTTTAATGTACTTAATCTACGTAGAAATTGTATGTATGCGCGCCTACTCGTTCGATTTCAAATGAGAAATACAAACATCATTCAATCACTATGTGTTTATAGCTTTGTTTAACAGTAAAACAATTAATTTTTAGCAAGGAAAGTAATCAATACCGATAGAATTTGACTGAACTTTCAAATGCGGTAAGCAGAATTGATATTTTATTTTTCAATCAAAAGTTATTCGGGTTCAGAAATTGCAATTTTTCGATTTTTTGAAAGTTCAACCGTGTTTATGTCGAAAACTATGCATCCTACGAAAAAACTTGTACAAACATTTTTTGCTTAGAATGGCCCAAAAAATACAAAACATGTTTTGTTTTGCGAAAAATCGCTGTTATGTGATTTCTCAAGTTCTTTGTTTATAACAATCTTATCGACATCCGGATCGACTGTTACCCAAAAAATTCGTGTTCTACGGGTCAAAATACATAAAAAAAACTTGGGTAAGTCCATCTGAATTAAGGAGGCCGTTGCACCCCCACTGGCGACAGGACTAAAACAAACAAATTGCAAAAAAAATACCAACATGTAATTGATTTGATCAGCATAGAACGCTATTATTAATATAAGGTGCCAGACAAAATTAAGATAGATAAAGGCTTGAGACAAGGATGTTATTTTTATCCCCGCCTTTAATTTATGTATTCAGGAAGCATTAAAAAACTGGAGGAGAATATGCACAGGGATGAGAAAAGAACCTTTTCTTCGCTGACGATCAAGTGATATGGTAAACGATGGGGAAGACATGGATTATATAATTCTAAAGTTAACCAAAGAATATGCAAATCATGAACTCATCATTAACATTAACAAAATGGAGTCTCTTAGAATAGAGGGCGAGGAAGGACTCCTCTAACTCGCGATTAGAAATATAAAGAATTTAATTACATAGAGACAGTAATGGCGAAGGAAGGAAAATCGAAACGAAATATCCAGCATAACATACAACAGTGGCCAAATGTGGTCATCACCATCACACATCCAAATTTGTCCACTGTCGGACATAGGCCTCCTCAAGATGTCTCCATCCTTCTCTATCCTGCGCAGCTGCAATCCAGTTTGTCGCTATTTTATTAATGTCGTAAGTCCATCTGGTAAGTGGACTTCCACGACTTCGTTTGTCTGCCCTTGGACGCCACTCAGAAATCTTCTTTGTCGATCTGTTGTATCTCTGTCTTCCAACGTGTCCTGACCATTTCCACTTCAACTTCGTAATGCGTTTTATGATGCCTTTCACTCCAGTTCTTATCATTTCGTATTCTGTCTCTCAAGGTTAGGCCAAGGATGGATCTTTCCATTTTTCGTTGTGCTACTTGTAATTTTCTTATTGATGCTTTAGTCAATGCCAGTGTTTCAGCTCCATAAGTGAGCACCGGAAGTACGCACTAGCTGAATGCTTTTCTTTTTAGCTTTATTGGGATGTTCTCCTTGAACATGTCTGTTAGTTTGCCATACGCTGCCCATCCTAAAGCTATTCTTCTAGATAATTCCCATGTTTGGTTGTTTCTGCTTATTTGTATTTCGTGGCCAAGATAGATGTATTTCCTAACTGTTTCTATGTGGCAGTTTTCTAGTTTCAATAGTCCGCTAGGTAATAACTTGATCATTGTTTTAGTTTTTCCAAAGTTTATTTCCAACCCTACATTCTCAAAAAAATTTTTTTTTGGGTCCCGCTCATACACCAAGGTATGAGCGGGAACACAAAGTGTAATAGTACTCATACGCTTATGAGTCGCACCTAGGGGAGCGTTCAAGTATTACGTAACGCGATTTTTGAAGATTTTTGACCCCCCTCCCCCCTACGTAACGCACTGTAATGGGCGTTTAACTATTGCATAACGCAATTTTTGAAGATTTTTGATCGCCCCCCCGCCAACCACCTGCGTTACGTAATACTTGAACGGTCCCTAGAGGGTGATAAGAGTAGGGATGGAAAAACCTACCGGTTTAAACCTAAAACCAGTTTTTTACTTCGCAATAACCGGTTTTACCGGTTGTTTTTTGTCCCGGTTATAACCGGTTTTTTCTTTTTAAAGTAAAAACCGGTTATTAGGTTTTTACGGTGATTAGGATTAGGGTAGGTATTATTTCGGATTCCAATCATAATTATTATTCTCAAGTAATTTTTCCAAACAAAACCATAATTCAAATTTTATTTTATTTTATAAAATACAGAATCAAACTGAAACTGCAATCTCACATCAGCCAGAAAGAATTATTAAGTTTTATTATAATATTTCCTTGAAAAGGTATTTGTAATCATAATTTTACATAAGAAGTGATCTGTTTGAATTAGACGCAAACATCATCTACTTTTTACACTTAACTCTTGACATTCAAAGTGGGTGAATGACTTTTTCTGATTACCAAAAATAATGCTCTGACTATGAATATCGAATTACTGATTACGAATACGAATCTCCAAGAATTTCGCTACGTTTTTAAAACGATACACCCATACAGGAAGTATTAAATGAGTTAAAATGTTAAAATGTTTGTATATTCTACAAATATACAAACGTGTTAAAAGTAATATCTTTCGATAGTACTAATTTTGATCATATTGATATCGAGTCGAATGGAGTATCGCAAACTAAAGTGTATTGTAAATGTAACTTTGTAACCTATTGGATTAAAAAAACCGAAAACCGGTTTTTTTATAAACCGGTTTTTTTGGCCGGTTATAACCGCCAGGTTAAACCGTAAGCAAAAAGAACCGGTATAACCGAAAACCGGTGTTTTGTCAAAAACCGCCATCCCTAGATAAGAGTCTTCACATTTTACACTTTTTCAACTGGTCTTGAGTAAAATGTCTCTTTAATCTTTCCTATCAGCCTCTCTTGGCCAACTCTTGCTTCTTCCGACCCCGAATGGTTATTAAGGTTTACGAAATGTGGTACGGTAAATTCATATTTTTGGTCTCCTTACGAACAAAAATGACAATCTACAAGTCGGTTGTATAATCAATTTTGATGTACGGATCTGAATATTGGCAAATGGTATGAAAGAGGGGAAAGCTGTGGTAATTCTAAATTTTAATTTCTGAATATTGGAAGGTTTTGTTTTGTACACGATATTTTTAACTAATCCTACAAGAAATAGTCTAATGAACTCAAGTCGGATGATTTAACAAAAAATGAATAATAATGATAGTAAATGTCAAATTGACATACAAACTTATGTTAGGCAAGTTGGTGACACTGTAAACTATATTGGTGATAGTGGTTAGAAAATTTGGTGAAACAACCGCAATTTAAGGAATTTAACTTACCTTGGCTATATCACGAATTCAATGCAGCTTTCTTTATTGATAATTAGTTTATTGAATGGTTTTATAAAGTTTTATAAAGAAAACAGCAATTATTCCAATAAATACGTAACCGTCTCTCACATTCAATAAGAAATGGCTCCATTGTCGACTGTCGCACAACGCAACGGTCAAAACAGTCTGTTTACTAAAAGCGGGTGCGCGCATTGCGAAATCGTAATATATGTTTGTCCTGCTTATACTCGTAACAACTTACTAGCCCTGTGTCATGAATGTGCGTACATAGGGAACTGTGTGGTAATCTGATTAAAAATTATCACCAAATTACTTGTATCACCAATATACCTTTCCTTATCCTATGTCATCGGATGAATAATTATTATATGACGTACAAGATCGAGAACGATATCGGCAAATTGTCATGGAAATTATCCATGCTTAACCTTTAACTACCAGCGCATCAAGTTATAACATAACTACACGCGTGGCGTACTTTATACGTCACAAGAAGATACACTTAAAAACAGCGGATTTGTTTATTTTTTTTTTAATTACACTTAGTTGTTTGGTATAAACCTTATTCGGCATCAGTGAATACTTAGAGGTCCTTCTCAGTAAGCCAATTGGGATTTATAACTGGATTCCATGATAAATAAAATTACTAATAAACAATTTTTTGAAATGTGATTTTTTACAGGAGGAAAAAGTATTGTTTATAAAGAAAAATATATTTTGTGCCATATGTACTCATATTGCGACTTATATCAATATAATCGTGGCGCATATTGTCCACCACCGGAAACAACAAATAATAAACTGTAAATTACGATCTTCCCAGAACGCCGATTATAACGAAACTAAAACCAAATTGTAAAGCACATTCCAGTGATAGGTTAGAGAGACAAACAAGGTCAAAAATTAAATTTTTAAATATATTTACAGTAGAATTCTTATATCTGGCGTACAAAATACGCCAGCGCGTGTAAAAGGTTAAATTTGGGCACGGGCATTAAAACGTTAAAAGTGCCGTATTTTAAGTTTTTAGTGAAATAATGAAATTATTCTATACTTTTGCATTATACCGTATATTAAATCGTGTCTTGTGTAGCAATATTTGCCAATATTAATGGAACTGAAATGAAGTAAGGTTGTAATAACTTATACTTAAAGAAGTATTTTAATATAATACGTTAGTACAAACCAGTTAACCATAATCCTTCTCTGCAACATCAGCTGTCACCCGTCCGACATCTGACGTCACGGTGTCGTTGTTTAGTGTTTAGTTGACAAAACCTGGCGTGTTCAACATGGAGTTACGATCATTAATCAGATGGTAGTCGGCAGAGGCCCCTTACAACTTGTAAACCCTCATTTATTATCACCTCGTGACACTTAATTATGGCAGTGCATTTGGGCTCTTTCTGAGTATATCATCTCGTCATAAGTTAAAACGATGAAGGACCCTTCGTCCTTGCAAAGGACACGAAATATTATGAGACCGATTCAGATTAGAAGATTAGTTTAAGATTGGTATTAATGATGGTAAGAGGCGGGATACTGAAAATGCCGGATGGATGTCACTCCACTTCTATACAAGATTACAAGAGAGAGAAAGTCGATGTTTATTTAAACCCTTTGTACAAACAATTACAGGAGCGGTCTAGTTAGATTTCTAACCCAGAAAATTTATTATTTTACTCAGAAAAGTACGTACATGATTGACATTTTAAGCGTTTCGTATATCGTTAAGTTGAACGTTCTTTAATACCACTTTAATACTACAAATATAACTTCTTAACGTGAAGTACGTGAAGTAAAAGGATTACATTCAAAACCTTTTCATTCAAATTTTGTGTTAAGTGAAAAGATTTCAGTAAACGGCATTTAAATCGAAGAAACTACCTCTTATAAGTACTTGGGGCATGAGTTACGCATATTTTTTTTTTTTGTAAGCATTTATTAACAATCAGAATTACATATTCTATGAGTTAATTTGATAACAAGTACAATAACTTATATCAACTATAGTATTGTACACTAAAATGGCGTTATGAGGTACATCACCCAGCGGTTTCACCTCAGTTTCAGCGAAGATCTATGGGCCATAATCTTCGCAATCTTCTGTTGTTTAGTGGCTGCAGTAGTGGTTGGGGTGGCCTTCAAATTTCTCGTGGTGTCTGTTGGCTCTTTCTTGAATTACTGTGCTGACGAACGGGATGTTTAGGACTCTATGAAGGGTTTGGTTGGAAATGTACAACGGGGCATTTGCGATGGTGAGTAGAATTTTTGATTGAGTTCTTTGGATAAATTTTGTGTTTGATTTGCTGGCACAGCTCCATATTTCTATACCGTACGTCCATATAGGTTTAATGACTGTTTTATAAATCAGCAGTTTTTTCTCAATTGAGAGTCGAGATTTTCTACCTATAAGCCAATTAATTTCTTTCACTCTCAACTCAATTTGTTTCTTCTTTTTTAAAATGTGTTGTTTCTAGTTTAATTTAGAATCAAAATGAAGCCCCAGGTATTTGACGATATTCGGTTGTGGTATGTTGACTTGATTAAGGCTAATATTTGGGCATTGGTCTTTCCTTAGTGTGAAAGTTATATGTGTTGACTTAGTTTCATTAGCTTTTATCTCCCATTTCTTTAACCACTGTCCAATTTGGTCTAGGTGTTCTTGAAGTTTTAATACTGCACTGTTGGATCCTCTTCAGTTGCAAATATTGCTGTGTCATCAGCGAAAGTTCCAATGGTGGTTTGTGGAGAGGTTGGTAAATCGGATGTGTACAGTACATAAAGAAGTGGACCCAATATACTACCTTGTGGGACTCCTGATTGAATTTTGTTACGGTTTGATAGTTCATCTTCCACTTTAGTTTCAAATTCTCTGTGATTTAGATATGATTTTAATAAGTCAAAGTATTTGTTGGGTAGAGATTTTTTGATTTTATAAAGTAATCCTGGGTGCCATACCTTATCAAATGCTTGGCTGATGTCCAAAAAGGCTCCTGTGCAATACTGTTTATTGTTCAAAGCTCTATTGATTACATTTGATATGCGATGGCATTGTTGCACTGTAGAATAAGTTTGCCGGAATCCAAATTGGTATTCTGGGATCCAGTTTTGGAATTCTAGGTCGCTAATAATATGAGATACGCATATGAAGAGATAATTAAACTTGCGAACTAAGCCGCCGCAAAGGGTAGCATTCGGCAAGCTGAGCTATGTCCTTAAGTCAGAACTGCCTATGTTTCCCAAAAGAAAAGTCTTTAATCAGTGCGTGTTGCCAGTACTTACATATGGTGCAGAAACTTTAACAGTAACCAAGAAAATAAGAAATAAAATGTGTGTTACACGAAGAGCTATAGAACGCTCCATGTTAGGCATTTCTCGTAGGGATCGGATTTCAAACAAGGAAAGAAGACGGAGAACAGGAGTGACAGATGCCATAGAAAGAATTATGACCCTTAAATGGAACTGCTGATAGCTAGAATCTCGGATAACAGATGGACACAACGAATAATACACTGAAGACCACGACAAGAATCATATCGGAATAGAGGTCGTCCGCCAACAAGATGGTTTGATGACAAAACGGATCGATAAAAATTGGATTAAAACAGCACAAAACAGGAATAAATGGAAGAGACTGATGGAGACATATATCCGGTATTGGACAGATCCGGGTTAAATAATGACGACAAACAATTACAGGAAGGGCCTGGACTGGATTTCTAGCCCAGCAAATGTTTGCTGGGAAAAACATGTAAATGGTGGATAAGTTTGAAATTTTTAGAGTTTTGTATGTCGTTAAGTTAAACTTTCTTCAAAATAATTCCGAGAAATAAGAAAAAAAATATCCTCGTGGTGACGCAACTCCCTCCAGACCAAAACCAAATTTTTTGAGTAGTATGGACGGACATCTACAGGCTGTCTGCGTAACTTGGAACCATATGCGAAACTATTTTAATATCAATTTTACGAAAAAAGTCATTCTCTATAAAGTGCTCTGCATAGTCTAAAACCTAAGATGCAATCATCAGATATCAACAGTATACGAGGTATGTCAAAAAATTTGAATTTCGCTCAAGAGCAAACTACCTTTATATTTCAAAATATCAAAAAATTTTATTATGAAAAGTTATTTGTAATTAAAAACCATATTTAAATATGCAATAACAGGCTTCTACTTGAAAAAAAAATTCTGAAATTTTCCTAAATAAAATGTGTGTTACACGAAGAGCTATAGAACGCTCCATGTTAGGCATTTCTCGTAGGGATCGGATTACAAACAAGGAAAGAAGACGGAGAACAGGAGTGACAGATGCCATAGAAAGAATTATGACCCTTAAATGGAACTGCTGATAGCTAGAATCTCGGATAACAGATGGACACAACGAATAATACACTGAAGACCACGACAAGAATCATATCGGAATAGAGGTCGTCCGCCAACAAGATGGTTTGATGACAAAACGGATCGATAAAGATTGGATTAAAACAGCACAAAACAGGAATAAATGGAAGAGACTGATGGAGACATGTATCCGGTATTGGACAGATCCGGGTTAAATAATGACGACAAACAATTACAGGAAGGGCCTGAACTGGATTTCTAGCCCAGCAAATGTTTGCTGGGAAAAACATGTAAATGGTGGATAAGTTTGAAATTTTTAGAGTTTTGTATGTCGTTAAGTTAAACTTTCTTCAAAATAATTCAGAGAAATAAGAAAAAAAATATCCTCGTGGTGACGCAACTCCCTCCAGACCAAAACCAAATTTTTTGAGTAGTATGGACGGACATCTACAGGCTGTCTGCGTAACTTGGAACCATATGCGAAACTTTTTTAATATCAATTTTACGAAAAATGTCATTCTCTATAAAGTGCTCTGCGTAGTCTAAAACCTAAGATGCAATCATCAGATATCAAATTTTGTCAACAGTATACGAGGTATGTCAAAAAATTTGAATTTCGCTCAAGAGCAAACTACCTTTATATTTCAAAATATTAAAAAATTTTATTATGAAAAGTTATTTGTAATTAAAAACCATATTTAAATATGCAATAACAGCCTTCTACTTGAAAAAAAAAATTCTGAAATTTTCCTAAATTACCGATTCCGAACATCATTTTTATTTATTAGACATGTAATAACTCTTTTATTATTAATTTTAGGAAAAAAGTTATTCTTCATAAACATTTGTGCATGGTCTAAACCTCAAGATGCAACCATCAGTTATCCAGTTTTGTTAATTTTATACGAGGTGTGTCAAATAATATGAATTTAGAAAGAAAGAGTTAAGAATTTCTAAATTCTTTCTAAATTCATATTAGTTGACACACCTTGTATAAAATTAACAAACTTGGATAACTGATGGTTGCATCTTGAGGTTTAAACCATGTACAGATTTTTATGAAGAATAACTTTTTTTCCTAAAATTACTAATAAAAGAGTTATTACATATCTAATAAATAAAAATGATGTTCGGAATCGGTAATCTAGGAAAATTTCAGAATTTTTTTTTAAGTAGAAGGCTGTTATGGCATATTTGAATATGGTTTTGAATTACAAATAACTTTTCATAATATAATTTTTTGATATTTTGAAATTTAAAGGTAGTTTGCTCTTGAGCGAAATTCATATTTTTTGACATACCTCGTATACTGTTGACAAAATTTGCTATCTGATGATTGCATCTTCGGTTTTAGACTATGCAGAGCACTTTATAAAGAATGATTTTTTTTCGTAAAATTGATATTAAAAAAGTTTCCCTTATGGTTCCAAGTTACGCAGACACCCTGTATACTGTATAATAATAACTATATGTTTCCTGCAGCCGATTTTAATGATATACATAGTTATAAACAAATGAAGATCAAAAAACGGTAAATTTTCGATTTTTGGTCTATTACCAAAAAGCATTTTAAACAAATTTGAGAGTAAGAAACTCATGAATCGTATAAAAAACTTTCAATATGGCGTTCGCTTAATGTGTCTATCCTTATTGGTTGCTTAGAAAATTGGAAAATATATCATAAATTTTGAGTTTTTATAAATATTCATAGCTTATGTAAAAAATTAACTTAGAACCTCCTTATTACACGGAATGCTAAGACTTCTGGTGTTAAAATTATACCCTAAATTACAAAGCAATTGGTCAAATAGTTTAAAAATTATTTAATCTGTTTATCCCAAATTAATTTTTTTGCATCACTATAAGTCAGAAAATGATGAAGCTACAGAAATATTTTAAATAGTTTATGAAAGAATAAGATTTACACTATTAATTTAATTAAAAAATATGACAACAAATAATAATTTTAAATATTGCAAAATTATTTTTCAAAAAAGGGGAGGCTAACTTCGACCCTAATTTTCCTAGGACAATTGTTTTTCTTTCTAAATTTGTATAAAAATTCGGTCTTTCTAAATATGAAAAAATAATTTTTCTACGGGTGACGGTTAAAAAGTTATTCTAATTGTTTATAATTGTTTATTTTATTTTATTTTATTCTAACTGTTTATCATACTTTCCAAAAATATGGAAATTTGCAGAAATCATAATGATCCTTAAGCCAGGCAAAGCGCCCAATGAAGTAACATCTTATCGACCCATCAGCCTACTCCCAATCGTTAGCAAAGTTTTTGAAAGATTGCTGCTACAAAGAATATACGCAGATCATGAATTCCTAACATTACTACCAGAACATCAGTTTGGTTTTCGGGAAAATCACTCTACTACACAACAAGTCCATCGAATAGTAAATGAAATATCAAAAACTCTCGAAGAAAAGAAATACTGCAACGCTGTATTCCTAGATATCTCACAAGCGTTTGACAAAGTTTGGCACAGAGGTCTGCTTTACAAAGTAAAATTAGCACTATCTAGTAACTATTTCCTCCTAATCAAATCCTACTTATCAAATAGATATTTCTCAGTAAAATTCAAAGACCAACAATCCAGCCTCGCAGCCTCTGTCCTATTAACTCCGGAGTTCCGCAAGGTAGTGTTCTCGGGCAGTTGCTTTTCTCCCTCTACACAGCCGATATACCAGAGTCTCATAATACTACGATCGCTTCTTTTGCTGATGACGTAGCAATACTAGCGGTAAATGAACACCTCACAAGACCTGCAACACCATCTGGACATACTCAGTGAATGGTACACAAAATGGCGAACAAAAGTAAATAAAACAAAATCATCTCAAATAACGTTTACAAATCGCCACAACACATGCCCACCTGTAAGAATGGAAAATGTACGAATACCAACAGTAACAGACGCTAAATACCTTGGCCTCCATCTTGACCAACGTCTTACTTGGAAAAAACATATACAGACTAAAAGAAGACAACTAGACTTAAAATTTCGGCAAATGTATTGGCTCCTTGGACGCAGATCAAAACTCAACATCCAAAACAAAATTCTTTTGTACAAAGCAATAATCAAACCTATTTGGTACTACCGACTGCACCTCTGGGGCTGTGCAAAGTCAACATCACAGAATATCATCCAAAGATTTCAGTCTAAAGTTTTAAGGTCAATAGTGGATGCACCATGGTATGTAACTAATCAAACACTTCACGAAGACTTAAATATATCTTTCATCAGAGAAGAAATCCATCGAGCATCTGAATCACAAAACGAGCGTACCATTCACCATGACAATGAGTTAGTAAGGGAATTATTCCATAATGGCCCTGTCACAAGGAGACTAGATAGAACCTGGCCTCAGGACCTGTTTTAAAACTTTAACATAAATAGAATAAGACATCATTGGAAGTCTCTTCTTCATGCCCAAAAACATGGAACAAATTTACTTAATACTCTTTTAATGATGTAGATTGTAAATAAACATAATTACATAAAAAAAATTGTTTATAAGGAAGCAAAAAATCAAAAGGTTTTTGCAAAATAATTTTACACTATTTAAAATTACTTTTTGTCATTTTTTATTAATTATTATTTATGTATAAATGTTCTTCTTTCATAAACTGTCCGAAGTATTACAGTAACCTTATAATATCCTGACTAGAGTGTTGCAAAAAAATGAATTTGGTATAAACAAATTAAATAACTTTTAAACTATTTGACCAATTTGAAATTTAAAATATAATTTAAGCACAAGAAGTCTCAGCATTCCGTGTAATAAGAAGGTTCTAACTTAATTTTTACATAAGTTATGAACATTTATAAAATTTCAAAATTTATTACTTATTTTGCAATGGGTTTCTTATTCTCAAATTTGTTTAGAATGCTTCACTTTTTGGTAATAAAGGAGAAAAGCGAAAATTTAACGTTTTTTGATTGTCATTTGTTTATAACTATGTATATGTATCATCAAAATGGGCTGCAGGAAACATATAGGTTATTAATATAGATGTCCATAATACTAAAAAAATTTGGTTTCGGCCTGGAGGGGGATGTGGCACGAAAAAAATCTTATTTCTCTGGACTAATATACAAATATAACAAGGGTGAAAAACTTTACAAACAACGGCTAATATGGTAACTATAGTAACACTCTAATTTGAAAAAAAATCTGTTGATTTTAATTAAAAATTTATTTCTAAGCCTTCTATGGATTTTAAGTAAAAAAATTTGTTTTTCTAATCGTCTTTTCTTTAAATATACTCACCGTGTATTAGATAATCTATTAAAGATGTTGGATAATATCACTTACCTGAAACAAAAAAAAATGTATTAAGTTTTACTTTGAAACACTTAATATTTATTCAAATTAATTTTTTTAATATTAAATAATTATTATTAATATTAAATAATATTAATATTAAATAACAATCAATATTAAATAAAATAAAAAAAAACAATTAATCAAAGTTATTCCAAAGTTATTAATTAATTGTAAAGGATTAAATGATCGGAAGCAGATACACATTATTTATATTTTTATATAATATCACATTGCATTTAAAATTTGTTAAAATGCTAAAATAGGAATATTTTACATTTATTTTTGGATGGACTAACCATGTCCCACGACACATCTTAAAGCTATTATGTCTACCATGGAATATCAAGAAATTTTTGTAGATTGTAGATTTAAGAGGACATCATTTAGCCATTCATATCTCACCACATTTAGTGCAGTCACTGAAGGTGTATATGATCTATTACCTCCGATTTCGTTCAACCTCCATCGATTTGAATTAAAATTGTTGAGTGGTTAGAGGATATCTCAAGGAACAAAGGTGACAACTTGCACTTTTATCCTGGGGGTGGATGCCACCCCCTCTCGGGGGTGAAAATGATTATTATTAAAATAACCGCACAATTCAATAGAGGGACAAATTCTAAGCAAAATTTATTATATAAAATTATTAATTTAAATAAATACTTTTTGAGTTATTAAAGATCAAAGATTTAAATTTTTCATGAGAAAAATGCGTTTTTAACCGATTTTTCATAAATAACTAAATAACTATGTTTTTACAAAAAACATTATTATTCACAAAATTAAAGCTTATAAAAAATTAAATAAATTCGTTACTAGAAAAACCCTTTTAGTGTTAACTTTAAGTGAGTTATAGGTAATTGAATGTATATATTTTTCGGCCAGTACCCAAATCTAAGTAATCAAGCTTAAATAACCGGGAAATGATGCAGTTTAGAACATAAACTTATTAAACATTTCTTAGATTGTTTAGAAATATCTATCAAATGAGCCCCCGAAGAAGCTGATAGCATTAAAATGTATGCTTCAAAATTGGTTCAAAATACATCTTTTAAAATTTTTTCCAAAAAATGTTATTTTCTCTTAAATAACTCGTTAATTTTACGATATCAGGTTCACGTAAAAACCATTTGAAAGCTAATTCCAAGGGCTATTAAACCACGTTAAAAATAATCTTTTAAACCTCCTACTTTTCTAATACTAAAATGTTATATGACCCCGGTTACATGATTCTTCCAGCAAAATTTTAGTTTTAAACCTATCTCGGTTATTTTTTACCCTACAGAAATAGTAAAAAAGGTAGAATATTTGTTACAGAAAAAACTAAAATTTCGTTAATTATCATTTTTTAGGTATGTTGAGTATGTTTGGAGTTATTATCAAAAGAAAATGAAAACTACGATAATTTTAAAAATTATGATTTTTTTAATTATATATTTTTTTTCAAAAATATGCATTCTAAACTGGCCAACAAATGCCGTATGTCTTATTTTTATTTTAAAATGCATTGTTTTCCAGTTATTTAAGTGAGCAGTGTATTCAGTTTTTTATTATCTTTAATTTTGGCAATAAGAACTTTTTTGGAATAGCTGGTAGTTTTTGAGTTATACGCGAAAAACAGCTTTAAAACATCATTATTTTACGAAAAAATAAAATCTTTGATCTTTAACCCGCCTATATGATATTTTCTCTCACGGTTTCAGAAAATTGCGCACAACTTTTTGTTGGGAAATTATACGCGCTGTAGTTCGTTTTAGTCTCCTAACTATCCTCCCTCGACAATCTAATAGACTCGCCCGCTCAGATAGTGACTCAGTTTACTTAGTATCACCACATTGTTGAGTCAGTGCGTTAATGTGAGAGATTCTCTCATCAAGCGACCACCGGCGTCACCAACTGTGTATAAAAATTAATTTTATTTTTCCCCTTAAAACCTAAAATAATATAATTTTTAGCCCAGTAAATGAACGGGAAATTCGGCGATACCTTGTGATTTTCAGGGGCAACTCCTAATTGCACGAAAATTTGGATTTAGGTTCTACTTACCCTCCACTTCAAAGTTGAAATTGTGCCGTTGGTTGCTTTTACTTAGGGGGTGACAGTCACCCCTCTTGAAGGTGAAAAAACATACGTTCAAGATAAGACCGGAAATTGGTTAATTAACTGATTTTAAGCAACTTTTGTTCTATAGAGTTTTTTACGTAAGTCAATACTTTTCGAGTTATTTGCCATTGAAAATGTTGACTTTTCGACAAAGAAACTACGTTTTCAGACGGTTCCTCGCAAAAATGGTGGAACAGTAAAGTCTATCAATCAAATAAAAACAAAGTTGTAGCTCATGAAAAATACGTTCTTATTCGTCTAATTCCAAATCGAATATTTCAAAGTGAAATCACCGAAAAATTAGGCACTTTTCGGGAAAAATCCATTTAAACTTTTTTAAAGTGTTTATAAAAAGCTTTGTTTTAATTGTTAACAAAAGTATTAGCATTTTTTTTTTTGTAAAAAATCATGGCCTCTTTTTTTTTTGTAAAAAATCATGAAAATCTCGCCTTGTTTAGCTCCCCAACTGAAATTAATCGCTACCGCTTTACAAACAATTTACTTACTTATCTATTTTTTATATGATCTGTCAGTCTCACCGGTTTAAAGTGTTTATTTTTGAGAGAGTTATAATTGAAAAAGCTTGAACGGGCCACTAATCCCGAGTGTATGCAAACTTTGAACAGCCATATCTTAACCAATTTTTGTCTTACGGAGAAACAAAATCAAACTAGCATATTTATAATAGGAAAACCTACATTTTTTACTGTTTAAGATTTTTCTTATCACTAATACTTTTTAAGTTATTTTGAAAAAATGAAATTTTTCAAAAATTTTTAGAAAATGTTTTTTAATATAAAACCAAATGTTTTTAAAAATAAGCACTTCAAACCAATTAAACTTACAGATCATATAAACAATACACATACAGTTAAAATAGATGGTAAAGCCAAACGATTAATTTCATTTAGGGTGCTAAATAGAGGGAGGTTATCACGATTTTTTTACCAAAAAAAAGGGGCCAACTTTTTTTCAGTGTAACTCGTTTATTTTTGAGGCTGTAAACTTTTGTAAAAATAAAATAATAAGCTTTTTTCGATACTTTAAAAATGTTAATAAGGTTTTCCCGAAAAACGCTTCTTTCTTCGGTGATTTCGCGTTGAATTATTCGATTTGGAATTAGACGAATAAGAACGTACTTTTTGCACGATTGATCATTTTTGACTGTTTACCGTGACAGATTTTACGTCAGTAGGTGACATTTACTAGCAATTCGACGGTAAGTAATCCAACTCGAAGGTAAGTACTCCAACTCGACGGTAAGTAATTCACTTACCGTCGAGTTAAAAAATCTCTTAATTTTAATTTATTTTTTGAAAGAATAAAGAAAACTAACGAATTATTTATTAATATTGAAACTTATGGTACAATTTGTTAAATTATTTAATGAAATCCCACTTGTTTGGGCTGTGGTTTCACTTCTAACAGAAACTTCTGCAGAATCGCATACATTAGTAGTATCCAATATTTTTTCTCTTCAAATACGCGATCAAAGTTGAAAACTTGGAAATATCAATGCCATCATAAAGAAAAACGGTGGATTTAATCATTGAATATTCTGCCCAGAGGCTTCCAGGAGCTTTCAACTGCATATGTCTTTGAACGAAATATGCCAATAGAGTCTTTTCTTCGATTCTTAAATTCTTGCCTTCGCACCATTTTTTAAAACTTTGGTAGGTATTTTGATAACGGATTTTGGATTTTTTGGGAATAATTGCGGAACACCCTTCTTCCCAAGCCCGTTCAATTTCTTCAAATTCACTTTCGCTCATATTTTAATTTATAATAATCAAAATTGTACTTAAAATTATTGACAACTAAATAAAAACTCAATTCTCCATTGTTGTTATGCACCCTAGTTACTACCTAACAACCAAAGTATCTATCTTGATAAAATTAATGAAACTAGTCAATATGACGAAAATGTTTAATTTTATAATTTATAATGGTATCAATCGTGCAAAAAACGTTATAAGCATGTCGAACGTTAAGAGTAACCGATCTCAGACAATAATTGGTGTCGTCGCTCCGCTCCTCCTCCAAACAATTGTCTTCGATCGGTATAAAACCCTTACCGTTCTCCATACTTAATATACTATTTCATGAGCTACAACTTTGTTTCTACTTAATTTGAAGACTTTACTGGTACACCATTTTTTTTTGTTTTTTGGTAGGCTACACTTTTGCTAAAAATATTTTTTTCGATAACTATTTACTTTTTAAGTTATTTGGGAAAACGGTCTGAAAACGTAGTTTTTTGCCGAAAAATCAACATTTTAAATCGCGAATAACTCGGAAAGTATTGACTTATGTAAAAAACTTTATAGAACAAAAGGTGCTTAAAATAAGTCAATTTATCCATTTCCGGCCTTACTTTAAACACGCGTTTTTCACCCCCTGAGAAGGGCTAAATGTCACCCCCAAGTCAAAGCAACCAACGGCACAAATTCAACTTTGAAGTGGAGGGTAAGTAGAACCTAAATCCAAATTTTCATGCAATTCGGAGTTGCCCCTGGAAATTACACTCCAAATCGGTCATTTATTGGGCTATTTATGATGTAGTAAAAGGCGCGTGGATGTGGTCGATGATATGAAAATCATATATTCTGTTTCACGGGTTAGTTGTAAATGGTCATTTACCATATATTTTTCAATGTTAAATATTGGCGTCATCAATAGTCACATTTTATATAAAGATAATAATAAAACAGAAAAACGTCGTGTCTTTTTAATGCAAATGGCTTTATCGTTGATGAAACCTCATCTTTTTTGTAAAATTTTGCAAAGAAAAGCAAAAGTTGGATATGTGAGAGAAAATCTCACGCGCGACCAATCGCTTACCTAGCGACCAATGCCGGGTTAATAACTCAAAAAGTATCAATTTAAATTAATAACTTTATATAACAAATTTTGCTTTTTATTTGTCCCTCTATCGATTTATGTTATTATTTTTAATAAAATAATTTTCACCCCCGAGAAGGGGTGGCATCCACCCCAAGGGTAAAAGCGCAAGTTCGCATCATATCACCTTTGTTCCATGAGGTATTTTCTAACTACTCACCAATTTTCATGAAAATCGATGGAGGTTCAACGAAATCGGAGGTAAAAACCTTCAGTTACTGCACTAATTGCGACCCGAAATATCTTCCATATTATTATAATATGTACCTAAGATCCAAGTTTTAGTCCAAACTTTGGACTTTATAGAAAAAGTCAAACCAAGATGTTAAAATTAAACGAACACAGCTGATATGGGCCACTTTCGATAAACTATAATAGGTCTTAGAAAACACTTCCATTCCTGTAAACTTAAAGAAAAAGGTGTAAAATACATACATACCACTAGTTTGTACCTAAGGCTTAGATACCGTAGCCCTTACCAGAGAATCTGTTAAAAAAACTAGAAGAAACTTCTTGGAATATCACTGCTAGACAATATTAGAAGCACGACGAAATACTAGACCTGGATCCCGCGTACCAAAAAAAAAGTTGATTAATAGCAAGCTGAAAATTTGTTAATAGCTTAACGGTGTCTAGTCGGACAAACTTTAATGGATGGGAACACTGGAACAGGGGAAGTTTTAATTGTGGAACAGTTTAAAAATTTGGAACGTCAGATTACAAAAATATTCCATGTATTTTGTCGGACAGAACTTCTAATTGATTTGTTACCATTTCATTAAACTCTCATGCAAAAATCATACTGGTGTTTATCACCAACTGGGTATTTTAATGAGTGGAACACGAAGATCATGTCAAATGACAGGAATCGTGCTGGTTAGTAATAGCAGTTTGATTTTTGCATGAGAGTATAATGAAAGGGTAACAAATCAATTGGATGTTCCGTCCGACAAAATACAAGGGACGTTTTCGTAATCTGACGTTTCAAATTTTTAAACTGTTCCACAATTAAAACTTCCCCTGTTCCGGTATTCCCCTACATCAAAGTTTGTCCGACTAGACACCGTTAAGCTGTTAACAAATTTTCAGCTTGCTATTAATCAACTTTTTTTTTTGGTACGCGGGATCCAGGTCTATACGACGTTAAACAAAGATCAGGGATATCGTGCAAGAAATTATAAAAATGAAGTGGCGCTAGGCATACCTCATAGACATATACCGACACGCTTCATTTATTATTTTTTTAATTCCTAATTTTAAATATTAACTTTCTTTTCTAAACGAAAATAATATGGTTCATTGAAAATTCACATGTGCTTCGCTCCTAAAATACAAAAGCACATTGTATAAAATTAATGTTTTTTTCTGGGAAACAAATTCCTAATTAAATAGTTAGCTTATTAGACCTTATGTCAATAAATCACTTTTTAAATTCATTCGAAGACGCTTCTTATACAGAAGTGTTTTCAGTTTTTAAAACACCAGATAAAGGGCCAGCCTCTTTATGTCGATAAATTAGTCTTCAACGTAAAACCACAGACATGTGTTTTTAGTTCAGCCACATCAGTCGATACACAACACCAGCAGGCATCGATCGGTCATACAACCCCCGCAGGGTCCAAACAATAACAAACCCTCTTACGAGACATAATCACGCCCTTTTTAACCAAGAATATATAAATATATTACTGTTCGTTGTTTTACACTTATTTTAATTTAAGTTAATTGTTTCCGTCAACACACCACTCACGGAACATACAGATATGATGATAACCGTTGGACACGGAGAATTATAGAATGGAGAGCAAGGGAAATTGGGAAAATCACAAAAGAGGTGAGTAGATGACCTAGGAGCAGTGGTAGCAAATAGTGGGTTAGATTGGCACACGATAGAGAAAGATGGAAGTAATTGGGTGATACCTACACTAAAGAGTGGATGGAAATTGGTTGACGAAGAAGAAGAATGTTGTCACCGTGAAAATTCATAGCACTTAGGGTTACTTAATATACATAATGTATAGCGGTGCTAATATACATAATGTATATTAAGTAACCCTAAGTGCTATGAATTTTCACGGTGGCAATATTCTTTTTCTTCGTCATCCAATTTCCATCCACTCTTGAATGTAGATATCACCCAATTACTTCCATCTTTCTCTCTCTTGCGCCAATCTAACCCACTGTTTGCTGCCACTGCTCCTAGGACATCTACTTATCTCTTTTGTGGTTTTCCCACGTTTCTCTTGCTCTCCATTGCACTTGGCAATCTCACAAATAATAATTTATGAAATGTTGAATGGGTTGCATGTGAGAGTTCATTTTAAATGAAGAAAAAGACAGACGTACTCTCAATCATTTAATTGTGTACTTCCGACGACCGGTTTCGCTCTCTATAGGTTGCATAGCATCATCAGGTCAACGGTTACAAGTCACTAAATGCTACAAATAAAACCAGAGTTAGAACAATGTCTGGTTATAAAAGATGCTAAAGATCCATAAGATCAAGCCAATGTTGAACAACATACATAAATAGTAAAAACAGCAGACAAATACATATGCATGCAAAAAGGGGGGGCAGTAACAAACGTCCCCAAGCTTACAAACACATGCAGATGTATACTGTCAACAATTATGCAATTATAACGTGTCGTACTTACATTCGGTTAAAAGGAGCTATAACCTCATTATGCCATAAGCCATGTTTCTGCTTAAGTTATGCCAACGGGATATGGTGGAAAAGACGGAGAATGTTACAAAGGTAAACAAGTTTATGGTATTTGGGATTTCTTGAGGGTCAAGAGATAGTTGTTGAGAGACAACCAACAAATCTGTGTCTATTCTTGTGTTTGTGAAGTAAAGTAGTGGATGTCATATATACAATTTTTTAAAATGTTTACTGTTTACAAAAATTTTTTGGAGGTTTTATTGGTTTTAAAGATTTATATTTTTACTTATTAAAGAATTCATTTTTATTATTTTATTTATATTTATTGACAGAATTCTGTTTATTAATGTGTGTGTTAGTGCAAGATTGACAACGTTTGGATACAGACGGGTAGAATGTGTATTATGTATGTTAGATATGGATGTTACAGCTGCACATCCACATCTAACATACATAATACACATTCTACCCGTCTGTATCCAAACGTTGTCAATCTTGCACTAACACACACATTAATAAATAGAATTCTGTTAATAAATATAAATAAAATAATAAAAACAAATTCTTTAATAAGTAAAAATATAAATCTTTAAAACCAATAAAACCTCCAAAAAATGTTTGTAAACAGTAAACATTTTAAAAAATTGTATATATGACATCCACTACTTTACTTCACAAACACAAGAATAGACACAGATTTGTTGGTTGTCTCTCAACAACTATCTCTTGACCCTCAAGAAATCCCAAATACCATAAACTTGTTTACCTTTGTAACATTCTCCGTCTTTTCCACCATATCCCGTTGGCATAACTTAAGTAGAAACATCATGTTATGGCATAATGAGGTTATAGCTCCTTTTAACCGAATGTAAGTACGACACGTTATAATTGCATAATTGTTGACAGTATACATCTGCATGTGTTTGTAAGCTTGGGGACGTTTGTTACTGCCCCCCCTTTTTGCATGCATATGTATTTGTCTGTTGTTTTTACTATTTATGTATGTTGTTCAACATTGGCTTGATCTTATGGATCTTTAGCATCTTTTATAACCAGACATTGTTCTAACTCTGGTTTTATTTGTAGCATTTAGTGACTTGTGACCGTTGACCTGATGATGCTCTGCAACCTACAGAGAGCGAAACCGGTCGTCGAAAGTACACAATTAAATCATTGAGAGTACGTCTGTCTTTTTCTTCATTTAATAATTTATGAGTTTTCAAGTCTTGAAAATGCGTATTTTCGCAATTTTCAAATTTTAAATCGTTTAAGACTCGAAAACTACCAACTTTTGAGAAAAATGACACTAGACTTTTGTATTCAGTAAATCGAAAAAAGCATTTTTCGAAGCAAAAAAAGTACTATTTTGAATTTGTTTAAAAAATTGTTTTAACAATTTCTGCCCAACAATTTTGGCCGGCGCCCTTCAGATTTGTTTACAGGGAACATTTTTGAATAGGGATCAGAAATGTTTTCATACGGTAGCAGCCTCACATTATGGACTATTTCTCAGCTCATCGTTCGTGCCCTTGTGCGATTTTCCGGAATATGGGGTATTTTGGTGCTTTCTATAATTAAAAAGCTCTTCGCACGTCATAATCGCTGTCCCTATATCAGAAAAATGCGGGATTTCCGGTCCTCTATGTGTTCGGCTATCAACAGAGTGAGAGGGAAGTGGTCTTTCACTGAATGGTTTCTATAGAGAATTTGGAAAAATTGAAATGGAGTGTAGATAATTTTCAGACACCCCAGTAAAGGGAGCGTGAGTTTAACAATTAGCTGTTGGGGAAATGAACGAAATGGAGAAGGAAATATTTTACTGGCATGTATTCCAAATAGCAGTAATTACACCATACCAATATTTTATCACAACAATCTATAAAACTGTGAGATTGCTAGAAATGGGAAAGTATCCCTTTAAATTACTCAAAGGGAAACATTAGAATATAAAAATATCCACATAGTGTCAAAAGTTATGCATCAAATAAAATTATGCTCACTTTCGTAGTTGATTTTTTCGTGAACACAGTAACGGATTCTGATATTTTTTTTTATTCTAGATGTTTCTTTGCTATTTACACAGTTGGGCAAATATTTACTCAAACTTCTTTTTTGAACTTATACCGGGTGGAAGAAAATATATGTTTTTCTGACATTAAGTTTGAGATACCCTATGGGGAGGACAAGGTATACAGTTGAGTCCGCGAGTCTTTACCCGTGCGTCATCATTTAAAGCATACGAAATAAGTCGATGATAAGTCGGAAATTGAAATTTACTAAACGCAACAGCAAGTCACTTACTGTCACTTTCTGTTGCGTTTAGTAAATTTCAATTTCCGGCTTATCATCGACTTATTTCGTATGCTTTAAATGATGACGCACGGGTAAAGACTCGTGGACTTAACTGTAAGTCTGGGTATACATCAAAATAATATTGTAGTCTTATGTTTTGTGAACATTAGTTTTTTTAATATTTCTGATATCTTTAGAAACAATGAAAATAAACGGTTTTTTTACATGACGTGTTTTAACTGAAACAAAACTAAATTAACAATAAAAACAAAAAAAAATAACTGTTAAAAAACCTTTAAAAACAGAAAGGCACATAACGTTAACAATTCTGGTCTATACCTTAAGAGTTGTTTGTCGACAAATTGAGCGGTATGCACAGCGCAAGTTAAGAGAGACGAGATTGTTTAATGGAGGCTCTATGATGTTTTGGGGTGGAATTTCGTTGAGAGTAAGTACGGATTTGGTGTCAAGGTGAAGGCTCTTTTAGTAGCGAGGGGTATATTGCACAAATTTTCTTTCTTTTAACGCTTTGTTTCTTTTGCAGTATAATATAAGAAATAATTTCCTCTTAGTGTATGATAAAACATGGCCTACTAACGTGTCGAATGTCATCAGTTAAAACATATATTAGAGAGTAAAACCGTCTATGTTATTTGTTTCTAAAGATATCAGGGACACACAAAAAACAAAATGTTCACATAACATAAGACAACAATACGATTTTGATGCATACTCACACTCGCAGCTTGTCTCCCTACAGGGTGTCTCAAACTTAACATAAGAAAAATGTGATCGTAATTATGGAGGGGATGCGGATGGTCTGCTGTTATGTTTCTCCAAAGGATAAGGTCATGTAAGAAGTGGGAAATACAAGAAAACAATGCAGGGTGCTGGTAGACGGAAAAGCAGAGGTGTGTGGATCTTCCATCACCGACACTCACGGCAGAATACTGACTGACTGGGTGGGTACACAGGATCTGGTGGTACTGACCACAGTTCTGAAGCCTACATTTGTTAGAAGAGGTACAGGTACGGATATCGACGTAACCATGTCAACACAAGGAATTGTGGCGAAAGCAAGAGATTGGAAGGTTCTGCTAGACTACACGGAAACGGGGTATTGGTAGGTATATTCTATTATCGAGAACCGGAGCGGAGACCACTGACGTGGTCCGTGGGTCCGAGCTGTTGGGGGGTGAATGCGGCGATGGTAATGACTGAAAAGTATACGAGAAAACTAATTAAATGGAGAGTAAGTATAATGCAGAGTTAATCAAGAAGAGTGGAAAATCTAGAGAAAGGCATTAAAGAAACAATGAAAGGAGGCAGGATAGGTCGACGAGTAAAGAGAATGCCATAATGGTAGAATGCGCATATAGAGGTACTGAGAAATGAATGTATAGTCATGAAAAATAGGTCAACCAGAGCAAGGAGTAAAGAAGGGATTAATCCTGATGTTGTCGAGGAGATCGAGGAGTACCGCGGACGGACGAGGGAACTTACCATTATACTACCGCCTAGTCTATGAACCTCCTGCCCGGTGACCAATCGTTCAGCATTGCCAGATCGTCTCTTACTTCTTGTCAGCATCGTATTTGGTACCAATCCAAATCGGGACTCATCTGTGAACAAAGTGGAGGCCCACTCACGTCTAAATTAATTTGCGTGTTATTGTGCTCACTGATGTCGATGAGCGCGATTTCCTCTGGACAACACGGGCACTCTCATAGGTCTACGAGCATTTAAACCTACCTCATGTAGTGTACTTCTAATAGTTTGGCAACTTACAAACACCTGATGGGTCTCTTGCAGCCTCATTTGTAATTTTGATGCAGTTATAGTGAGATCTTGCAAAGCCTTCAACCTAAGAAAACAGTCTTCAATCTGGTTGGTTATCCTTGTACTACCTGTATAACGTTCGGCAACGTCACTGTTTCATAAAACCTTAACCACAAACAATTAGTGACATTACTATTCATCTGGAGGACCTCAGCAACATCTCTTTGACTTCTGCCGGGTCTTCGCGATTTAAATGATGCCTCTCCATTATTCGCAATTGCAAAACTAAAAAAAATCTACAAAGACATCGAAAATTAAGTACCAATAAAGAAATATTACGATGGCCTAGAAGAAATTCATTGTAAGTACCAAAAATTCATAAACCACGCTTTAGGCGCAGCAGTACTGATATAAACCTTTTCTACCATTCACCAAAAGTAAAAAGGCGCAAAGTAACGAATATCGTACTTTTTATCATGTGCCAATACCTCGCCTAAATATTTTTGCGTGCAATACCTCGTATGTGTTTATTTTGCTATGGTAGTTAATGTCGATTATAACGTGAAAGTTTGTTTTGCAAATTTATATTATAAATTTTACCAGTCTGGTGATTGGTAGAAAAGGTCTATATCAGAATTACGGCACCAAAAGCGTGATTTTTGGTACTTACGAGATATTGCTTTTAGGCTATCGATAAAAAGTTTTTTGTTAAAAAACCACAAATTTTGACAGATGCACTTACGAGATATTGCTTCTAGGCCATCGATTACTTCTTATCTTATAGACAAAAACGCATATTGAAGTTTTGTTAAATTTTTTATAGCCATTCTTGTCAGCATTACCGGCTAAGTTGATACAATAATACAAAAAACAACAAAAAATATTAAAATCATAAATTTATTTTTTATTTGCAGCTATCATTGATTTAAAGCTGTTGATATAGTGTAGGTGTCTCTTAGATTATTGTGATGTGTGTAGATATACTTGAATATTCAAGTTGTGAATGTAGAGTCACACTATATGCCAGATAATTTGAGTTTTAGATCTCGCAGTGTTTTAATCATGAAAACGGACGGTGTTTACCACCGGAAGAGAGCCAAAGAGCGGAAAGGGTCCAAAGCCACGGGGGCGGCAGCAAGATATGTGAACCGTCCCAAGGGCCACTCTGATTACTGCTACATTATGACATTGTTAGCGCTGTTGATAATGTAACACGGCCCGTTGAGACCTGCTTCGCATGCAGACAGTTTAGCGTTGATAACGTTGCTGTAATATATGACTGCGGCGACATTTAACACTTTATGCCAGGAGACCTCCGAAATGAGGATGGTGATGACGTTGTGGAGCTGGGCTGATGGGAGGATTCCCATTCGTTAATCTTACCATTACAAATAAATTAATTTCAAACTAGAAGTGCTCGTTATCACAGAAGAAACAGTGTGAAACCCAGACATTGAGTGCATGTTAATCCGATGTATCCCAAAACTAAATATCGAAAGAGAAATAATTATTAAATTCTGTTAATGTACTATTATTATATTTTATATGCTTTAGGTAGAGCATCAGTTGATATTTCTCGAGTTATTGAATGTGAATGAAAATGTATATCTGTATAAAAAACACGTTTTTAGATGGTTTTCTCAAATAACTCGAAAAATAAGTATTTTATCGAAAAAAATATTCTTAGAGAAAATGTAGCTTGTAAACAAAGATAAATAATGTAAAACTAGAGCCTTATTTCTTATTGTATATGAAAAGTAGAACCTACTTTTCATCAACACAACTCTGCTTCTACTGGTAGTACGTTCTTTAACGGCAAAATCTTGCAAAACCTCTAAATTTTAAAGAACCGCTTGGATTGACATGAAATTTGGCGTACACATAGCTAACAAGTCAAAGAAAAAAAGTGATATTGTGCCGATATGTGCTTTTGCCCCGGGGGTGGTTTTCACCCCCTCTTGGGGACGAGAAAATATTCGTCCAAAGTAAGTCCGGAAATGGATAAACTGACTAATTTTAAGTAACTTTTGCTCTATAGATTTTTTTCACTAAGTCAATACTTTTCGAGTTATTTGCCAGTGAATGTGTTCATTTTTTCAACAAAATAACCACACTTCTAGACGGTTTTTCGCAAATAACTCAAATAATACGTATTTTTTTGAAAAAACATTTGGAGCAAAAATATAGCTAGTAAAAATTAAAAAAATTATGTAAATATCACTTCTCTGTACCTAGTAGAAACACAGTTATAGCTAATTAAAAATTGGTTCATATTCGTCAAATTCCAAATGGAATAGTTTAACGTTAAGTAACCAAAAATGAAACACATTTCGGGAAAACTCATTACAACTTAATTAAAATGTTTAAAAAAAGCTTCATTCTTGTTTTGTAAAAAAAATTCTAGCATCAAAAGTAAACAAGTTACTCTCAAAATAAAGTTAGTCCTTTTTTTTTTGGTAAAAAAAATCGGGAAAATCACCCCCTAATTAGTATCTCAAATGAACTTAATCGTTACGACTACACAAGTTTCTTGACTCGTGTATGTATTGTTTATAGGATCTGTAAGTTTCATCTGTTCAAAGTCATTATTTTTGAAAGGGCTGTAGTTAAAAGGGGTTGAACGAGTCACTGATCACGAATGTATGCAAATTTGGAAACACCAAATCTTAATCAATTTTTGTCTAACAGAAAAACAAAAAAATACATGATATTCAGAAAAGCAATGCTGACTTTTTTTATTTTTCGAGATTTTTGGTATCCCTAAAAATTTTTAAGTTATTTTGAAAAAAACATATTTCTCAAAATTAAAATTTTTGAAAATTTTAATTTAAAACCATTTTTTTTTAAATAAGCACCTTGAATCGATGAAACTTACATATCATATAAACACAACATAAGTAATATAATTTGTGGAGCGGTAACGATTAATTTCATTTAAGTTGCTAATTAGGGGGTGGTCTTCCCGATTTTTTTTTGCCAAAACGAAAGGGACCGACTTTATTTTGAGCGTAACTTGCTTAAATTTAATGCTAGAAACTTTTTATAAAAACAAAAATAAAGCTTTTTTTAAACACTTTAAAAAAGTTATAACGGATCTTCCCCAAAAATTGCTTAATTTTTTGGATATTTCACTTCGAAATATTCTATTTGAAATTTGGTGAATATGAATCTACGTTTCATTGGCTATAACTCTGGTTTTACGAGGTCCAGAGACCTAACGCGTACACCATGTTTTTTACTTTTTTACATGCTATATTTTTACCAAGAACGTTTTTTTCGATAACATACTTACTTTTTGAGTTATTTGCGAAAAACCGTCTAAAAATGTAGTTATTTTGTTGAAAAATTAACATATTCACTCGCAAATAACTCGAAAAGTGTTGACTTGGCGAAAAAGCTCTATAAAACAAAAGTTACTTAAAATTGGTCAGTTTATCCATTTCCGGACTTATTTTGGACATATATTTTTTCACCCCCAGGAGGGGGTGAAAGTCACCCCCAGGGGAAAAGCACACATCGGCACAATATCACTTTTTTCCTTTGACATATTCTATGCGTATGCCAAATTTCATGTCAATCCAAGCGGTTCTTAAGAATTTAGAGCAAAAACCGTGAAAGAATGGACTATATGGGTCTACAGGCTTCATGCATACACCGTTTTTTTCGTTATTTTATTTACGAGAAACCGTCTAAAACTGTGTTTTTTTGCTGAAAAATGAAAATTTTTACTCGAAAGTAATTAGAAAAGTAACGACTTAAAAAAAAAACTTAAAGAAAAAGTTGCTTAAAATTAATCAGTTTATCCATTTCCGGACATTTTAGTCTTAGTATATAAACATATTTATACAGGGTGAGTCACCACTAACGCGACGGAAGATTACAGCGAAATGGTAAAAGATTTGAAAAAAATTTTTAATTAGTGGTTTGTAAGTTTATAAAATCTACATTTTAAAATTATTTTGAAATATACAGGGTGTCCCAATAAATGGCGGCGTATCAAAGTTATATTTTTTCTTATGGAACACCCTATATTTTATTGCTTTTTTTAATTGTCCGCAAGACATAAGGTATTGTTTCATAAGGCTTCCCTATACCTATGTACAGAGTGTTCTGAGTTATGGTGACTTTTCTTAAAATGTAAAGTTTTAAAGAAGGCTTATTCTCAAGTTATTTAAGAAATTATAAAAAAATACTTTTACATCTAAATATTTGAATATTGGTTGAATGTATTTCATGATTAATTGTTACACATTTATTCACAGGGTGTTCAAAATTTACAGTTTTATTATTGGATTATTCAATGTGTCATATTATTCTTATTTTAAATAGAACACCATATATATTAATAAATAATTATACTAAAAAAATCTATCTCTTTCGAATGGTATATGGATGTCATATACCTAGGTGTCACAGTTTTTGCGTAATTTACAATTATTAAAATTCCTAATCTGTAAATCAATTTTAAAACAATAGATGTAGTTAATTAATGGCATTGTATGACATTGTCATTTTATGACAGAACGGTCTGGTAATTATTTTATAATTAATGTATTCCATGATTTATTATTACACATTTATTTACAGGGCGCTCAAAATTTACAGTTTTGTTATTGGATTATTATTTAATGTGTCATATGATGCTTAGTTTAAATAAAACTCCATGTATGTTAATAAATTATTATACTAAACACAGGTTCCTCTTTCGAATGATATAGGGATGTTCCATAACTAGGAGTCATAGTTTTTGCGTAATTTACAATTTTATTAAACGGTAAATTGATTTTAAAAATAATATTTATGCACTCTCGATTTTTAAACCGTACGAAATAAATGCTTGTTTACTGTATCATAATGAAATAAAAATTATGCCTAATTTCTAGACCATCATTATGAGAAGTAGGTAGATTGGTCTGTATACAATACATTTAAAAAAATTCAGGATCTGATCCAAAGTCTAAAGTCCATAAACGATAAGTTAAATATTTATCATAATCCTGTTCGGTCTAATATTGGTGTAGTTGAGTTTTATATGGATAATAGTGGTTTCTCTCAAGTATTCTAACAGTCGTTTGACTGATTTACCCGAAATTTTTTCTTTACTAGTATTTGGGTCTTCCGTAACATAAAGCAGGACATCAAGTTCATTGACGTGATCACAAATAACTGGTTTATTTTAATTTAACTTTCTGAGATTTCTCAAAAATGTCCTTTTTGGGTGTCTTCTATCAGGATACCTACTTTTGAGCGTAAACTTTAGAAAGTAAGATACAATTTTGCAAACACTCCCCAATACAAAGTACCATGTATACTCTTTCGTAGATAACGTTGTTATTCATTTTTGGGAACAATTGAATTTGAATATCATACATGGATGTTTATATTTTTGATAATTACAAGACCGTACTGTCATAAAATGACGATGTCATACAATGAGATACATCTTTTGTTTTAAAAGCGATTTACAGATTAAGAATTTAAATAATTGTAAATTACGCAAAAACTATTAAACCTAGCTATAGGACATCCATATACTATTCGAAAGAGGTGACTCCGTTTAATATAATTAATAATTAATATACATGGTGCTCTATTTAAAATAAGCATAATATGACACATTGAATAATCCAATAATGAAACTGTAAATATTGAACACCCTGTAAATAAATGTGTAATAATCAATCATGGAATACATTCAACCAATATCCCAATATTTAGATGTAAAAGTATTTTTTTATAATTTCTTAAATAACTTGAGAATAAGCTTTCTTTTAAACCTTTACATTTTAAGAAAAGTCAACATAACTCAGAACACTCTGTACATAGGTATAGGGAAGCCTTATGAAACTATACCTTATTTTTTGCGGACAATTAAAAATGCAATAAAATACAGAGTGTTCCATAAGAAAAAATATAACTTTGATACGCCGCCATTTATTGTGACAACCTGTATATTTCAAAATAATTTCAAAATGTAGATTTTATCAACTTACAAACCACTAATTAAAATTTTTTTCAAATCTTTTACCATTTCGCTGTAATCTTCCGTCACGTTAGTGGTGACACCCTGTAGATATAGAAAAAAACAATTAAAAAAAAATAAATTAAAAAAACTAAACAAGTATATGTATAAAAAAACATAAAAAAAAAGAAAAAATATAATAAATAAATTATTTTATTTAACATGCTCTACAGGCCTTGGAGGCCTAGGGCTTTACAACTTAACAATAACAATTTTACATAATACAAATGACAATATATACTTATGTCTTATATTTATTATATACAGTGGAACTTGGTTATAACGTCATTGAAGGGTCCATTAAAAAAATTACGCTATATCAGAGTGACGTTATAGGAGAGGTATAGAAAAATGAAATTTTAACGAGGGAAAATTTTATTAGAGCATTATTGCTATTTTAGGTACATTAGATACATTATTTTTTAATGAATCTATGTCCTCTTAAAGGCTTTTAAAATTATATCCTTGTTTTTTAGGATTGAGCCAAGATGACACTCGAATTAACAAGTCCAAATTGCCGACATACATCAGTAATTTTTCGACCACTTTCAAATGTCCTTATAACACGCACTTTATCTTTAATAGGCAAAACCTTCCTTTTAGTACTACAACTTGCCATATTTAAAAATAAAAAGCTAATTACTAAATTAAAATCTGAAACAGAAAAATTTGACTGTTAGGACGGTACTGACAAATGAGAAATCATAGAACTGTTAAGGTCATAACTGTACACAGAAGGGATGATTTAACTTTCTCACATTCTTGGAAAGAATGTGAGAAATGTCGCAAAGCCGGAAACGCATTGCACTTTATTCGTCATAAAATAAAAATATGACAACCTACTGTAAAATTTTATGACGCTATAGACGAGTGTTACTTTATTTTAAGCCGCCAAAACCGGGTTTTTAATAATGTTATTGAATAGTTTTTGTCCGGACCTATTAAAAATTGACGTTATAACCGAGATGGCGTAACTACCGAGGCCGTAATATCCAAGTTCGCTGTAAAATTTTATGACGCTATAGACGAGTGTTACTTTATTTTAAGCCGCTAAAACCGGGTTTTTAATAATGTTATTGAATAGTTTTTGTCCGGACCTTTTAAAAATTGACGTTATAACCGAGATGACGTAACTACTGAGGCCGTAATATCCAAGTTCCACTGTAATTTGATTTAATGTCTATGTAAAAATTGCTGCACTATGTTTCTCCACTGTATCCTGTTTTTCGCTTTCTCTTTCCAGTCTGTAATTTCCATCGATCCTATATCTTCTTGAAACTTTTCGTGCCATCTTTTTCTTGTTCTACCTCGTCTCCTTGTCCCAACTGGTTTTCTTAACACATTCGCGGACACGCTGTCATTTTATACACGTATTCTTATGGAGTAAATGACTTCATATGCAGTCATGACCGCGAATGTGTTAATAGTATCTTCTTTGGCATTCTTGACCTATCCATCCTCTCGACATGACCTGCCCACCTGATTCTTTGTGCCTTTGTGTATCTTGTTATAGTTGGTTCCTTGTAAAGCATCCTTAATTCTTGATTAGTTCTTCTTTGCCAACCATCTGCCGTATTTTTTCCCCCGAAAATAGTCCTCAGTACCTTGCGTTCCTATCTCTTTATCATTTCTTCTTCTGTTTTGTTTAGTACCCATGTTTCACATCCGTAGGTGACTGTTGCTCTTATTACAGTTTGGTATATTCTAATTTTTGTCTTTCTTGATACGTAATTTGACTTTAATAATTTTTTTAAACTGCCGACCTTTCGGTTACCCTTAGCTATCCTGTGCTTTAGTTCGTTTTGCTCGTGTCCTTTTTCATGTATAATGGCACCTAGATATGTAAAGTGATTTACTCGTTTAAATTTATATTCTTTTCCATCGAACGCTGTTAACTTTAACATATCTACAGGTTCTCTTTCTGTGTTGCCTAGCACCATATACTTCGTCTTTTCTTCATTTATTTCTAGGCCGAATTTTTTTGCTTCTATGACTAATCTTCTCATGATTTTCTTTAATTCGATATTAGTTTTTGCTAGCAGTGTAAGGTCGTCGGCGTAGGCCATGCATTGATGTTCGTTACGGTAGATCGTTTCTTGTGTTTCTATTATGCTGTTCCTTACAATTGTTTCCAAAACTAGGTTAAATAACACAGTTGATAGAGGGTCACCTTGTCTAAGTCCTTTTTTGACTATAAACTCTTCCGATTTGTGACTATTCCACACTATTTCGTTAGATGTCATATTTAAGGTAATTCTTATTAACTTGATTAGTTTTTCTGGTATTTCCATTTGCCGTAGGGCTTCATATATTTTTTTTCTTTTAATTTTGTCATAGGCCTGCTTAAAATCTATGAATAGTGCATATAAAACCATTTTATGTTCGTAGCAATAAATAAATTAAAATGTATATAATATCTGTATGTGTCTGTACATTATAATATGAAATATGAAAATGTTTAATATTGTAATTTAACTTGTGAAATTGCGTTGATACCAAACTAGACTGGCTAATTGGTTACACCAAAGCCATAAAGAAAGGAAAAAAAATCCATTTTCGGACCTAATTTGGAAGTATGTTTTCATCCCGGAGAAAGGATGGCTTTCACCCCCCAAGTATCAATCAAAATATACAAAGATATTTTGAACAAATAGCTAGAAGAAGGGAGGGCACGGAACGAATGATAGTTAAAGGGAATATGGCGGGCAAAAGATCCAGAGGAAGATCTCTAGCACAATGGTCATACCAAATAAAGGACAGAACTGGTTACTCACGCACAGGAAAGATATAATCAGACACCAATAATTAAACAAATTACATGGCGCCACTACATCCTACAAAGAAGAAAAGTTAGAGGAGGAGAATTCTTGAAATATACTAAAATATTTATATCTTCGTCGGTGTTTTCGTAAATATTTTTTATATATATTTTATATGCGTTACAACGCTGTATTTAGTTTTTCCAATATTAGTATGGTATAATTAGACCCAAACTCAGACATCCAAAGTGAAAGTTATCCTCCAACACCAAATCGTTCTATATGGTCCACATAATGTTCAGAAAAAAGTCACACCATTTTGAGCGTCGGGTTTGGGGGAGAGAGGGGGAGAAATCTGCTAATTCGTAGTTTTTTACGTTGTTCGTCAATATTTCTAAAACTAAGCGGTTTAGCATGAACAACATTCTACACAAAATTGTTCTACATTAAATTTGAAATAAAAAAAGGCCCCATGCATAACCCTTCTAAAATGAACGGTTCCAAAGTTACGGAGGTAGTATAGTATAATTGGTCCAAAAAAAGGCCTAACCCAGACATCCAAAGTAAAAGTTTTCCTTCAACACCAAATTGTTCTATATGGTCCACATATTGTTCAGTAAAAAGTTACACCATTTTGAGCGTCCGGTTTGGGGGGGAGATGGGGGAGAAGTCGGTAAATTAGTAGTTTTTTACATTTTTCGTCAATATTTCTAAAACTATGCTTTAGCGGAAGGAATGTTCTATAGAAAAATGTTCTACATAAAATTTAAAACAAAAAAAGGTTCTATACATAATTGTTATAAAATCAACGGTTCCAGAGTTACGGAGGGTGAAAAGTGGAGGTTTTCGATACTTTTTATATTCACCGACTTCTCCCCCCTCTCCCCCTCAAACCCGACGCTCAAAATGGTGTGACTTTTTTCTGAACATTATGTGGACCATATAGAACAATTTGGTGTTGGAGGATAACTTTCACTTTGGATGTCTGGGTTTTTGGTATAGTTATATCATAAATATTGCCCAAAAAATATAAAAAATACCGACAACCTCGACTTTTCTCCCTCCGTAACTCTGGAACCGTTGATTTTATAGCAGTTATGTATAGAATATTTTTTGTTTTAAATTTCATGTACAATATTTTTGTGTATGACATTGTTTACGCTTAAGCATAGTTTTATAAATATTGACGAGAAACCTAAAAAAAAACTACTAATTTACCGGCTTCTCTCCCATCTCCCTCCCAAACCGGACGCTCAAAATGGTATAACTTTTTACTGAACAATATGTGGACCATATAGAACATTTTGGTGTTGGAGGAAAACTTTTACTTCGGATGTTTGGGTTAGGCCTTTTTTTGGACCAGTTATACTATACTACCTCCGTAATTTTGGAACCATTCATTTTAGAAAGATTATGCATAGGGCCTTTTTTATTTCAAATTTAATGTAGAACAATTTTGTATAGTGGGTTGTTCACGCTAAACCGCATAGTTTTAGAAATATTGGCGAAAAACTTAAAAAAACTACGAATTTACCGATTTCTCCCCCCAAACCCGACGCTCAAAATGGTGTGACTTTTTTCTGGACATTGTGTGGACCATATAGAACAATTTGGTGTTGAAGGATAACTTTCACTTTGGATGTCTGGGTTATGCCATGTTTTGGATCAACTATACTATACTATATAGAACTTGGTCGAAAGAGTTCCTTAAATGGAGAACCATTTAATATTTTCAGTTTCAGGTTTTAATTTCAAGAAAGTTTTAATTTAACTAATGAGTAAAAAATGCTGTGAGATATGAAATTTTATAATACTCCACGTAAAATTATAAATTTGCATCCAGAACTTCCTACCACAAAGATCGAAAAATAATGAATTCGAAAAGTTAGAAAACAGAAAGTCACCAGCATCACAGTCAAATAAATGAAAAATTTATGAAAAAATGTTGTGACCAACAAAAATATTTCGCTCAGTAATAAACAGTTTTTATACAGTTTTTATTACAATAAATGAAATATCAAAATCAAATATTGTGTAAAATGTGTTTTTAACTTTATTATCTATACCCTCAGGGACATCTATCTTCGCAATATTGAAATTGGATGACTCTATTTGGTACAAATCAATTGTCTGTTAAACATTCCGGCAACAGATGTCGGATGTGCGTCATGTCGTTAAATCACAGTTTGTAGTCCAGTTCTCAGCGAACAGCGAAAAAGAGGAAATTTTATAGCGCAGGGATGATCGAAACGATGATACAGTTATTGGTCCATAGAAGATTTTATATTTAATCTGGGCAGATTATCGGGGAATAGGCCATTTTTGGAAAAAGTTATTTACCAGCAATTTTATTGCTGGAATCGAATCTTATGATTGTATAGTATATATTAATAATATAGGTGTGCTATACTTTTTTTAAAAACAAAATGGCGCCCGAAAATCGTGTTTTTTCAATTTTTGCTCTATAACACCAAAAACACCCAAAACACTCAAAATAGCAAAATTCCAATCAAAAATAGGTTGCAGAAAATGTAATCTATAGTTAAAAATCGGTATACGTTAAAAAAATGCATTTTCTCGGCTTCCCATGGAGCAATTTTCTTCATTCTTTTTTTGTTCCCAACTAACTCGAGTAGAGCCATCTAACTAACGCATTATTAAATGTCAAAGTTGCTTGTGTTTTGTTTTAATAAATTAATTGATTTATTATAACTAGGGAGCGGATTTTATGCTAAATGCATATTGCATGCATATTTCGCATATTTGAGAACTTTACTAAATTTTGCATATTTTTGAAAAAACATGCATATTTTGTGTCTATTTAAAAACATTTAAGTCCAAACAATATTTTTTAATTCGACACAAAATATTTCCCCGCACAGGCTGTCGTATCTATTAATTCGAGAACTACCTGAAGAGAGACGGCTCATTCACTGCTGCCTTTCATGTTTTCTTAGAAAATACCCGATCTTTACACAAAGTACTTATAGTGCTTATAGTACGCCGTTATAAAATGATTGTAGGATGTTAAAATGATGAAGGATGGTTTACCCGGAAATCCGAATTTGATTTACTTTTATTATATTTAGTAGGTACCTATAATTCTGGTGATTCTATTAAATCCTCTATTGTTAAGAGAATTTACACCTTTAACCATAGTTTTACCATTTTCTAACGGAAATTAACAAGTTATTTTAAATACACCCCAATTAGGTACTTATATTGATGTTGAAAGGAGTTTTTCAAGTTATAAAAATATTTTATCTGATCAAAGAATATGTTTTCCCGTAAAGAATTTGGAAAAACACATTGTAGTGAATTATAATCGAAGATATATTAATTTATAGTAATATTGTTGTTTTATTTTAAATAGGTAACTATTGGTAGCAGTTTTTGCAAAAAAACTGCTACCAATAGGTGAATATATGCTATATAGGTGAATAAATTGCATATATAAAAAAAATGATTTTATTTGAAAGATAATAAACAAGATTGCCGCCCCCTATAAAAGAACCCGCTAGAATAGAATAGAACAGAAAATTTGTGGTTTCTCGAAATGCGCATTTTTTGAATTTTTGTGCATATCTTACGCATATTTCGTAATTTTTTACCGCATATATATGCGCATATTTCATCAAAATTGATCGCATATAAATCCGCTCCCTAATTATAACACTTTTTTATAATTTGTTTAAATAAACATTGTTTAAATTATTATACAGCTTTCAAATAAGAATATTTGTGTTTTTAACGTTAAAAGGTACACTTGTAAGTTTAATTAAAAAATGTCTACAACTGGAAAAAATATGTAGTTTTCTTTTCTTATAAATAAATTAATCTATTACAACAAAACGAAAGCAAGTTTGACATTCAATAATGCGTTATTTAGATGGCTCTCGTCGAGTTACTTGGGAACAAAAAAAGAATGAAGAAAATTGCTCTATGGGAAGCCGAGAAAATGCATTTTTTTAACGTACACCTATTTTGAACTTTGAGATTACATTTTCTTCAACCTAATTTTTGATTGGAATTTTGCTATTTTTGCAATTTTCACTAGTAATATCGATAGTTTTTATTATAATAATATATGTTATTAGAATTTTAAAGAAATGAAAATTGGTGTGAAGAAAGAGGACAAAAATAAAAAGATGATAGTTCAAAAATTATGATCCTATTTTTTATATGCTGTAAATGCCGGTCAACTTTGACCGGTTGTATCTCAGGAACCACTCATCACAATTAAACGGTTTTTCTTTTAAAAGAAGTGTCCTGTCGCTTCTTTTCTAACAAAATAGTTATGATTTAATTTAATTGAATATTTCCCGAGATATTCAATTTGTTTATAAGCCAAAAAATTGTTTTTTAATTTTAAAATATTCCCGAGGCCGCTTAAATAGTCCAATTTCATTTCAGTAAAGTACATAAGATAGGTATAGTGTCTATTTATACAAAAATGATAGTTATTATTATGTATCATATTTATTGTGGTTATTATAGCGAACGTAAATTTTTAATTAACAATTCAATTGTTGCTAAACTGTTCATTCAATTTCTATGGGCTTCTGGAATTATAATCTATACGAAAAGAACCTTTTTATCAAGATATTATCAAGTTATTTAATTATTGAAAAACAATTACTTATCTAAAATTTTAGTTGAAATGTTGGAAAAACCCGCATTTTCCGGGGAAAATTTTTGTCGAAGTAAATCATCAAAAACACGTCTCTATGCAGAATTTAATTACGGTGAATTTTTATTTGGGTGTTTTTGGTGTAAAGTTAAGATCTTTGGAGTTATAGAGCAAAAATTGAAAAAAACACGATTTTCGGGCGCCATTTTGTTTATAAAAAAGTAGCACACTATCTGCGGACTTTGCATACCTATATTATTAATATATACAATCATTAGATTAGATTCCAGCAACAAAATTGCTGGTAAATAACTTTTCCTTGTATTTTGCTAATTAGCCCAGAGTAATTGTGTATGTTTGACTTTTGGCAGTAGGTACATCTTAAAATAAAAAACAACGTTATACTTCCTTATAGGCAACTTATACTTCCTTGCCTTCACATAATTTTGTACTTACTTCATATTAAAAGAGAGAATCGCAAAATCAACTGGAGATCTAATTTTTACAACTTATCATTCTTTATTTGCTTTATGCCCAGGATCGATATGCGCATTTACAGTTCTCCATATTTTTCCATTATGAATAATAAAATATGAATATAGTCCAGAAAGCCACTGCGCATCCGATAGGAAAAATATCCCGATTCGGAATTTTTGCACAATCTTACTCAAAAATGACCCCTTTTAACAAATTTGCATGTTGCCAGGACCAAAAGTGAGTCAAAAATTTTTTAAACGTTTTCTTTTGTTTTTTTCCTAAAATTATATTTTTTTGCATGAAACAAAGTTTTTTTAGGTTTTTTGGATCATTCCAAACAGAAAAGGTCTGAGTGACATTTCTCTAAAGTTCATAGTTTTTGACATATAAGCCATTAAAAATTGAAAAACTGCGAAATTGGCCATTGTTAACCCTCAAAATCTATGTGAAAAACTGAAAATTTGAATGTTGCCAGGTAGGTACATATTGCTTAAACATCGATTGATGAAATCCCGAAGAGTTTTTTGCAATACAATATTCAAAACTCCTTTGTTTTTTAATTGCTAATCAAGCGTGCGCGACACGACAGTATGGTGCAAATGAAAGGAATAAATTCGTTACTTCGTAAACCGGCGACTTTAGGGAAAAATACCGAAACAGGTCGATTTTTATTCTTAAGATATGATATTGTGGCATATATGGTATACTAGTAACGTCATCCATCTGGGCGTGATGACGTAATCGATGATTTTTTTAAATGAGGATAGGGGTGCTAGCTCATTTGACAGGTTCTTCAATTATCTATTTAGTAATATAAACATTTATGTAATTATTTATACAGGGTGTTCTTCTACTTCTTTTTTTGTCAAATAATTTAATTTAATAATTTTTTTTTGGACATCCTATAGAAATAATTATGCAAATGTTTACATTACTGAATAGAGAATTGAAGAACCTTTCAAATGAGCTACCACACGACCCCTAGTCTCATTTAAAAAAATCATCGATTACGTCATCACGCCCAGACGGATGAGGTCACTAGTACGGGTTTTGGATGACGACCTGTTTCGGGTTTTTTCCTTAAAATCGCCGGTTTACGAAATAACGAATTTATTCCTTTCATTTGCACCATACTGTATACACATGCAACGGTGGAATATAGTGTAGCGCACGCGTGATTAGAAATTAAAAAACAAAGGAGTTTTGAATACTGTATTGCAAAAAACTCTTCGGGATTTCATCATTAGATACTTAAAGAATATCTACCTACCTTGGCAACATTCAAATTTTAAGTTTTTACATAGTTTTTGAAGGTTAAAAAATGGCCGATTTCGCAATTTTTCAATTTTTAATCGCTTATATTATGTCAAAAACTATCAACTTTAGAGAAAAGTCACTAAAGACCTTTTCTGTTTGGAATGATCCAAAAAACCTAAAAAAACTTTGTTCTATGCAAAAAAATAATTTTAGGAAAAAAGCAAAAAAAAAACGCTAAAAAATTTTTTACCCACTTTTGGTCCTGGCAACAAACAAATTTGTTAAAAGGGGTCCTTTTTGAGTAACATTGTGCAAAAAATCCGAATCAGAATAACATTTAGTGACATTAATGACAATTAATGTTTTACAACTTTTCAAAGAGAACACCATAAACAGGCGTCTGACTACCATTAAGTTATCAGATGCAATGCACCCTAAATATAACTTCGAAAAGTCGTTTACCGTCCTCTTACCAGGAAGGGACGAATGGAAGTCGAATAACATAAATCTCATAATGCCATACATGAAAGCCATACATAGAAGGTATACAAACGGCTCTAAAATCGATGGAGTTGGAGCTGGAGTGCACGGAGGGAAACCAAGACTAAGCCCTAGTAAAAGCTTAGGTGATCACTCTACTATCTTCTAAGCGGAAATTAATCCTCTATAAATGTTCCTGTAGGAACTAAACACGAGGCACTCCAGGGACAAGTCTACAAAAATTCAATCGGATAGTTAGGCAGCACTATTAAATAAAAGAATAGAATATAATTGACTCCAAGTTAGTTTACAACTTTCTTCAGACTCTGATTCAGATAGGAAAAAGTAAGAATGTAAAAAACATTGGTATTGAAGGGCACGAAAAGTATGCCTATTTACCAGAGGAGCTACACAAGAAACATTCATAGGCCCAGAGTCTGTCATTGACAAAGCAAGAAACACAGCCAAAAGAGCAATATCGGACTGATAGGCTATTGATTATGTACTATAGAAAGGAACTACAACGTTAACGGGGTTTTATTATTTCATATGGTCAATGAATCTCTATATATGAAAAAACCGCGGAGTGCTACCATTTAAAGGGGTGCGTTTTTGAGAAATGGGTGAATTAGTCCCTGGGCATAGGTTACATTAGGGTGAGTTCTATGCACTTTTGGTACAAACACGTCTATGTAAAAATTGTTCCTGGTTAAATTTCCGACCTAAATATAACTTTTTAAAGTCAAAGATACCTTTTTTTACAAAAATATATTCAAAAGAAAAAGCACAAAGAAACGCAAAAGAAAGAAATTTTGTTTTTTGTCCCATAACTTTTGTCCACGGTAATATAGGTATAGACATTGCTTCACAGAAAAAAAAACTTACATATTTTGTCTTTAAAATGATGTTTGGTAGAGGTCATTAGGATTTACAGTTTTTGAAATATGATTTTTCAAAGTTCGCCACTCACAGCAATTTTGGGTAATTTTCCTTGTTATTTCGCAAATATTGTTCTGTAACTTTTTTCTACGTAACTTTAGGCAGATGCAATGGTACATGTAAGAGGAATAGAAATCAATTACATTTAAAATGTTCTACTGTATAAAGTTGTACAACTTCTTTTAAAGAGGTTATCTTTTTCAAGACTTCATACTTTTAACGAGTTTTTATATTTTTTACGATTATTTTTTAAATTTCCCATTATAACTTTTTTTTTCTACATTTAGGTATAAGTATATTATATAATAAAAAGAAAGCTTATTCTGTTTACTTTAAAATGGTGTATTATAAAAAATTCTAGGATTATTTTTGAATAAGATATGCTTTTTCAAAATGTAATAAGTACTTGCAACGATTTTTGATTTTAGGATTATTTTTTAAATTCCTCATTATAACTTTTTTATGTGTTTGTGTGTTATGATTGAATCTTATTTTTTATAGGTAATACTTTGGATCCAATTGACTCTGCCGGGCAAACTTCAAAATATGGATTAATTCCAATATTTACTGTCAAAGCTTCTGCACCACAAGCTTTGCTTGAAAAAAATAGCATGTAAATGTACCAAAGGATGTACAAAAAACTGCGGTTGTAGGAAGATCGGAATCAGTTGTTCAATATTCTGCAAAGGGTGCATGTGCAATGGTACTAATTGTGGGAACTCTAAGATAACTGAGGTGTCAGAGGAAGATATTGAAGCTAATGCTAACGAAGAGATGGACTTTGATTTTAAAAAAAATTTAAATGACAACGTTTAAATAATTTTAACTAAAGTTATGTTTTCTAAGACTAATGTTTATGTAATTTTTGTAACAGAAATAATTTTAAATATTACAGGTAAAAAATATCAAAGAATCACTCGGTTTCCATTACATATTTAAATATAGGTGATACACCATTTTAAAGAACAGAAAGTAAGCCTTCTTTATTGAACAATATATATGTATTCATGTACAAGAAAAAAAAAGTTATAATGAGAAATTTCAAAAATAATCGTAAAAAATGTAAAAAATAATATTTTTTTTATATTAGGTATTATATAATATATAATATATGATATAATATTATATTGTATATACTATAATATATAATATAATATATAGTATATAATATATTATATAATAATATGATTTTATTTTTATATTATATTATAAAAAATCGTTAAAAGTATAAAATCTTAAAAAACCATAATCTCTTTAAAAAAAGTCGTACGTTATTCAGCAGACCATTTTAAAGGTAATTGATTTCTATTCCTATTACGTGTACCATTGCTTATACCTAAAGCTACGTAGAAAAAAGTTACAGAACAATATTTGCGAAATAACAAGGAAAATTGCCCAAAATTGCTGTGAGTGGCGAACTTTGAAAAATCATATTTCGAAAACTATAAATCCTAATTACCTCTACAAAACAACATTTTAAAGAAGAAATATACAGGCTTCTTTCTGTAAAGCAATATCTATACCTATATCCTCGTGGACAAAAGTTATGGGACAGAAAACAAAATTTCTTTCTTTTGGGTTTCTTTGTGCTTTTTCTTTTGAATATATTTTTGTAAAAAAAAGTATCATTGACTTTAAAAAGTGATATTTAGATAGGAAATTTAACCAGGAACAATTTTTATGTAGACATGTTTGTACCAAAAGTGCATAGAACTCACCCTAACGTAACCTGTGCCCAGGGACTAATTCACCCATTTCTCAAAAACGCACCCCTTTAAATGGTAGTACTCCGCGGTTTTTTCATATATAGATGTCCATTGACCATATGAAATAATAAAACCCCGTTAACGTTGTAGTTCCTTTTAGCTGTCTTATTTTGAATATAATCAATAGCCTATGAGTAGAATGGATAAAACATAATCACTGATACGAACAAATCGGTCTCAAACATTCATTCGAAGGCTTTGACATAAACCTTCGAAGAAGAGGTCCAATTATCATAAAAGAGAAGATCCTTTGGATATTGTGGCATAGTTATGTCACAGACTGTTTTCAGCTCCCGGCCTAACAGACCCGAGTGGTTTACCAAGTAACCTTTTTTATGATTTATGATGTTCTATTCCTTTTCGACTTTTGGAGTAAATTCTTTCTTGTTTCTTTTAAATATGATTCGAGATGTTATTTATCTCTAGAACATTGAATGTTGTATAAATAGTAGGTTTTTGTAATTATCAGTTCAGTTGTAAATTTGAAAACGTCGGTGTACTTTGATACGTAACGGGCGCAGTATATTTTTGAATTTGTAATTAGATAGATTATTAGATGTAGGGCCGGTTGTTCGAAAGCTAATCAACAATGATCATTATCAAATATTTAATTACTGTCACCAACTGTCAATGTCAACTTTGTTTGGATTCCTGAAAACATAATATGAAATTACTTAATCAATTATGTTAATAATTGTTATGTTAATTGGTTAACTAATCTCATAATTTTAATCAATTATGTTTTCAGTAACCCAATAAAAGTTGACATTGACAGTTTTGGTGACAGTAATTAAATATTTGATAGTGATCATTGTTGATTAGCGTTCGAACAACCGGCCCTTAGTGTAATAAATAAATTAGATATCGTAGTTTGCAAAATAAAGAATGTAAATTCAGTGTTTTTCATTTGTTTAGAAGTAAGTTATTAAAAATAAATAAAGTCAACTAAAACTAAACATTAGTGCCTTAAAGATCATAGAAAAATCAAGTTTTGTAACAATATCCTCTTTTAGAAAAGGAAAATTGTAGAATATGTCTCCCGTGGTTATTGCTGATTTTACTAAATGTAGTGTGACATTTTCTATCACTGGTCATTATAAAATCTTAAATGCAGACTCGTACTATATAGAAATTTCTAATTGTAAAATTTGTTACGGTTTTTTTAAACCTTCACAATTCATTTATGTATGTTAAACTGAAAGATATTTAAATATTTTAAAAACCCCAGGTTTCGCCTATGGTAGTTCCTATAAAACAGTTGGTTCGTTGGCAAAAAGATTCTGTTCTGTTGATTTTTTTAGGAATGGTTTGATATTCTAGAAATATGCTGTTTTTCTCTCGTTTACAGGTTGTGCATAGGTTCTTGTCACGTAACTGAATCAATCAGTGGTTCCGTGCTTGACTGGTTCGTCTGAGTTGGAACTCAGATTGAATGACATTAAGCAAAGACGGATGACATCCGGTCTGTCTTCGATTGTTTTGAAACGAGGTCGGATTGCAAAGGGTGAAAGTTTGGTAATCCTTTTTCCATCGGTGAGAAAATACGGCATAAGTTTATGAAAACTTATTGTCTGGAAGAGTTTTTGCCAGTGACGGATTTGGGACTGTATATTTTGTAGTGCCGGCGGAAATTTTGGTTAGTTACGAGACATAACCTCAACAACCCCTCTCTGTTGGCCACATAATGCATCAGGACACACCTGGGGGACTAGGGGCTGTCCGCTGTCCAACACCTAGTTTACCATAATCACCACCACTGGAACACCCACCTGCTAGACCAGTAAGCAAGAACGGAGATCCATAAGGCGGTACCAATAAATTAAATATAATCTTTTACATTTTATATATATACCATTTTCTGTCCTCTACTGTGTCTATAACCATTGATTATAAACACACACATAGATACCTCACTCTAAGGTAAAAACGAATTCAGTGTTAAACTCCGCCTACTTACACCTCTTTACCCCTCAAGCCTAAGTACTACCTGACTGTATGGTGGCGACATTAATTGAAATCTTTGCCAAGATTGAAAAATAAATTTGAGTTACCTGCTCCAGCCATTGTCCAGTGCAATAGACGACAATATAAGGGTGGCATTCAGCATTTTCACAAATAATTTTAACGTGCTTGTAATCTATATTATGGAATTCCGATTTTACTTCAGAAAAAACGCTAAAAATTGATTAATGAAAACAGTAGAGGATTTTTAAAAATTATTTATTTATCAATACACTACAAAGGAATAACAAAATATAAAATACATAATAAAATTAGCAGTGATAAATTACATGTCATGTAAATTACTTTTTTGTAACTTTTCAAACAAATTAATTTCCAGAATTGATGCAAACTAAAATATTTCAAGCTAAGATACATAATTTATTTCCAGATTTAGTCCATTCGCTCACGGTAAAATATTGCAAAAAACCTCCTGATTTTAAAGAATCGCTTGGATTGACATGAAATTTGGCTTACGCCTAGCTAAGATGTCAAAGAAAAACAAATGATGTACCGATGTGTGCTTTGGCCCTATGGTTCAGTATCACCCCTTCTCGGGAGTGAAAAAATATATGTTCAAGATAAGTTCAGAAGTGCCTAAAATCACTAATTCTAAGCAACTTTTGTTCTATAGAGTTTTTTCACTACGTCAATACTTATTTCGAGTTATTGAAAAATAAGTTCTTTTTCGTCAAATTCCATGTTGAATATTTCAACGTGAAATAATAAAAAAAATGAAGCACTTTTCGACGAAAACTCATTACAACTTTTTTTAAAGTGTTTAAAAAAGGTTTATTTATATTATTTTTGTTAAGTTTCTAGCGTCAAAAGTAAGCAAGTTATGAACAAAATATATTTGGTTCCTATTTTTTTGTTAAAAAATCGTGAAAATCACCCCCTAATTAGCATCCTAAATGAAATTAATCGTTACAACTTCACAAGATCACAACTTGCTTTACTCGTGTATGTATTGTTTCATCGGTTCAAAGTGGAAATTTTTGAAGGAGCTCTAGTTGAAAGGGCTTGAACTAGTCAAAAATCACGAGTGTATGCAAATTTTGAACAGCCACATCTTAACCAATTTTTGCCTTACAGAAAAACAAAAAATCCAAAATATTCAGAAAAGCAAAACCTACATTTTTTTTACTCTTTGTGATATTTGGTGTCACTAATAAATTTTAAGTTATTTTGAAAAAAACATTTTTTTCAAAATAAAAAAAATTGTTATAAAATAAGCCCTTTGAACAAATGAAACTTACAGATCAGTATAAATAATACATAAGTAAAGTAACTTGGGAAGCGGTAACGATTAATTTGATTTAAAATGCTAATTGGGGGCTGATTTTCCCGAGTTTTTTTGACCAACTTTATTTTGAGCGTAACTTACTTTTTATGCTAGAAACTTATTAAAAAACAAAAATGAATATTTTTTGAACACTTTAAAAAAGTCGTACTGAGTTTTCCCCAAAAAGTGTAAACTTTTTTGGTTATTTCACGTTGAAATATTTGCTTTGAAATTTGACAGATATGAAACTATTTTTCATTAGTTACAACTTTGCTTCTACTGGGTCTAGAGAGTTCATACATACACCATTTTTTTCTCTTTTTAGAAGCTATATTTTTACTGGAAACCTTTTTTTCGGTAAAATACATATTTACTTTTTGAGTTATTTGCAAAAACCCACCTAAAAAGTGTTTTTTTTTTGTTGAAAAATGAACATATTTACTCGCAAATACCTCGAAAAGTATTAACTTGCTTAGAATTACTTTTCTTCTTTCCTATATGTATTCCAAAATTTCGTGTCAACCCAAGCGGTTATTTAAAATTTGGAGTAAAAACCGTGATTCAATGGTATTATTGGTTTCTATTATAGTTTTCTACTGTAGTTTTATAAAATAGTTTTAGCTATAGTTTTATAATAGTTAAGATTATATTTAGAAAATTGTATCATGTTGTGACTGGCTGTGTGGCATTTACCAATGCCAATTAAATAAATAAATAAAAATGTTATAAAACTAGACAATAATACTACTATAACTACAGCTAAATTAATCGCAATAGTTGAAGTATTCAAATATCTACATTATTAATTTACCGAAAATAAAACCTAATATATAGCTATAAATTTTTACAAAATAACTGCAAATATCTAGGAACCTGGGTAAATAAAAACGATGACCAATGTATCTATTAGAGAAATCAGGACACGCATTGAAATTGCAAGACAAGCATTTATAAAAATGAAAAAAATGTTTGTTAATCGAGATCTTCCTCTGTAGCTGAGGATAAGAGCCTTAAGATGCTACGTGTTCTCGACTTTGTTACATGGAATGGAAAACTAGACACTAAAAGTAGACAATATAAATAAGTTGGAAGCATTTGAGATGTAGTGCTATAGAGGGATTTTGAAAATACCTAGATCTAACGAGTTACAAATGCAAAAGTATTAAGAAGGTTACAATGTTACAAAAGGATTGCGAGGAGATAAAGAACATCAATACAAGAAAGCTGGATTTAGGCCATATTACCAGAGGAGCGAAATATGAGATATTAGGCTCATAATGCAAGGTAAAATTAAGGGTAAAAGATCCATAGGTAGAAGAAGAATTTCCTGACTGAGAGACTTAAGAGAGTGGTATAGTTGCAGCTCAATAGATATTTTCAAAGCAGGCGCCAATAAGGTACGGATAGCTGTAGTGATGGCCAACCTTCGATATGAGAAGGAACTTCGACAAGAAGAAGAGGATATAAATGTTGTTCTGATAGTAACATTGTACTACAAAAAATTGACAATTTATCTAGAAAAGGCAATATAGAAGTCTGTGCAAAATAAGAAATTGTACTGAGGTGAACTAAAATCAATATGATTTACTGTTCGATCGCATACTTTTTACATTTAAAAATTATCTAAGGACTTTCTAGAATTAAGACATCGATGTTTTAAAAAAAAAGTAGTGGTGAGTACCAAATACAATAGATTATTATCTTTCTTTGAAAAAATACCACAAATTCCCAACGTTCAAAATGAATAATGTAAGTACATACATATCTTGATAAAGTGACAGGGAATTTCCAACATATAAATAGTTGAAGGCCATTTGCCTAGGAACAATAGGTAAAAGCTGGATTAAACAGACAGGATTAGAAAGTTTAAAACATCACTAATGAGATCATATTTAAAAACAAAGTAAATAAGTATATTTGAATGTTAATTCTTTTCAAACTAAGATCACAGTATAAAGAGGGAACCTCTATATACTGTGATAAGATTGTAAAATTAAAATATTGGGAAAAAAAGATATATATTTATTATTTCTTTTTCTGAAGAAGTACTTTCATTGTTGACAATATTGAAACATTTTATTATTATTAAAAGTCGAGAACAATTAAAAACCACGTTAATATTTATATGAAAGTGCTTTAAAAATGAAGGTATATGACTCTTGAGAAGAATTAATATTTTTTAACAAACTTGGTATACGACTCATAATATCTGACATCTGATTCTTTTATTTTTAGTTTTGAGACATGCAAGTTTTTATCAATAATACATTTTTCCCTAAACTTAATAAAAAAGTTTTCTATATGATTCCAAGGTTTTAAGACATACTGATATTGTTTTCCTGATATTATAAAATACTTGTTAATATCTACTGTATATAGAGACTAAATCTAATAGTGTAGTTTAACATACAGTTAAGTCCACGGTTATTTACCCGTGCGTCATTCATACCCGGCGAGATAAAACATATACTTTTTATCTAGCATCATTCTCTTCCACGCATGAAACTAAAGACAAACCAGCTACCGCCTGTTATTAAGTAAAAACACATGTTATTTTTATGAACGCACTAATCTCAGTACATTGAAAAGATCTAGGTAGAAAAAAAGACGTTTTCATATTTTAAATACAATTTGTGACGTTTCTGGTTTGTTTACTTTTGTGGCTGTCAGTCTGTTGAATTTTTTGCTGTTTACTTGTCGAATTTTTGCATTTTGATGTTTGTTTACCTTTACTTTTATCGAAAATAAGTAATTTTCTGTGAATCTTTTCCCTTTTAGTTTTCTGTTTGCTTTCATTAACGTTATACCACTGACAAGTTTTAAAAAGTTTGATTTTTACCAAAAATTTTATAATTTTCCTTTTATGGTCTTCGCAGCTTTTAAGCCAATTAGTAGTTAATAAAATATGGTTAGTCACATAGGTTTCAATTTTTTCGAAAACTGCATTATCTACTTTAAATAAATTAAAAGCCTCGTGAAACTTTTCTAACAATATTGTAGTAATAGTAACAAACAAATCTGATGGTCTCTGAAGAAACTTTATTTCTTCATTTGCGCCATAATCTCTGAAAAGTAACATTAATTCGTGTTTCTGTAATAGAATCTTGTTGTCTTTTAGCAAGTCTTCCTGGCATTTACTACAATTCAAGTTCTTTATAATCTTATAGTAAATATAACCAGCGACATATGTAACAGCACACGTTTCTAAATTTGTTATGCTACATTTGCTGGAATGTGCCGTGCTTAAATTTGGTTGTCATTATTTTCCTTTTGCATGTCTAAAGATTGTTCTACATGAACTGTTTGGGTTTCAATGGACTCGTCAGATATTTCGACGCTGGTTACTTCGTGGGTTAAATCTAAATTATCAGTTTGTGCTATTTCACAATTTCCATTGTCTAAAGCAATTTTTAGTTTAATATTTGTGTTATGCTTAATGGCAATTCTTAACTGACTAACACTAGGTGTTGGATTGTAACCACCCCGATTGCGCACAATAGAGAAAAAATTTTCTAGAGGATCTTGGTTCAGAAAAGATGTTAAAAGATATGACACATTATATTTTTGAAGTTCCTCCCACAAACATAAAACTGACAAAATTGTCCACTGAAAGCCGTGTAGACAGTGAATATTATTTCTCTCTTTCTGATTTTCAAAAACTTTAATTTTTTTAAAATATTCTAAACCTGCTTTTAAGTTTTCAGTTGACTTGCTTAAAGTTGACATTGGCTTTCTGTTTGGGTTACTATCACTACAATATTTGCTGTTAAGACCATCAAAAATATTATTTATAATTTTTAAAAATTCGGCGGTATGAGGAGCCGTTTTGGTGTGTAACTGGCCTACAGATTTTGCTGTTGATATTGCTGAGGCAACTCAGTTGGAAAAAATTTGGGCTGCTAATTTTACACGCATTTTTTGGAAATTATTAGGGTTTATGTGAACGTCTGTTATTTTCACCATGCATCGTGCTCTCACATTGGTTCTATCGATGTTGTATGTGTATTCAATATCTTGCCACGATATCTGGTTAGAATCGGCAAAAAACGTCAACTTTTTGTTAAGAAAATTATTTCTTAGACTTTTTAATAAGTGGGGTGTATCAAAAACAGTGAAAATCCTCTGATTTCCTATTTCTATTGCAGGCTGATCCTTACATGCGCCTAACAGCTTAAATAAAGCTCTATTATTAGATGCTTGATCACACACTAACACTTTTGGTATATACCCAATATTTTGTAATTTTGAAACAACTTCAACTACAATGTTTTTTAAGTTGTCGCTATGTATTGGACCACCTGTAACAAAATAGCAAATCGGAATCTTCCAGTTATGTAGCAAGCCGCGCATCATGAAAACCAGACCTGTGTTGGCAAGTTTGTTTGTTCTTCCTAAAGCACCTAAATCTTGAAACCCTTCTATAATGTCATCTAATTTATTGTACTCCAATTTTTTTTTCAAAGAAATTTCATCAAACATTAACACACAAATTTTTTCCAACTCATCCATTGTCTCTGCTTTTTTCTTCAACTTGTCAATTAAGGAAGTGTTTAAACCAGTTCTTAATTTTATGACACGCAACCAAGTTTGAATTGTTTTTACTGAAGGTAATATAAAGTTAAGAGATCTAATTAAAAATTTGTAACAACTAGGAGACTTATAATAAATGGCCAGAGCTAAATCCTTTTCATTGTGACTCCATTGTGAACGAGTTTTGTGTGAAAACTGCATATTAACAAATGTGTGCACGTATTTGCTTTTATTTTCTAACAGTACCTGTAACATGAATTTGGTTGCCGATTTTTTGTTTTTTGTTGTTCTTCTACAACGCCGACTGTTCTTCTGACGGCACTTCTTCTTTAAAGCATTTACTTGATACTCCAATTTTTTTACCTTCTCCGTCAATTCAGCTTCAAGTTTTGTGGGCAAATTAATTTCAAAACTGGAAATATCACTGAGACTACTACTTGATCTCTTAGGCGATGGAGTTGACCTAACCATACAATCGTCACTTGTAGATCTTTTACGTTTCGTACCGCAATAAACGTATGTAGAGCATACTGGTGGGATATCACCTAAAATAGGTGTAATCATTGAAATGTATGTGTAATTTTAATTAAAGCAAAACAAGCATCATCATTATTTCTGAAGTGATAGTAACAACGCATTCATATTTAAAAAAAAATCTCTTTTGATTTAATTGTATAAAAATATTTAAATCATTCAATATCCACTGATTTTATATAAAATATATTTTTTTTTTTTATTGAAAATTTACTTCATCCACCAAGAGGTGATTAGCGGGGATACAGTGTAGGAGTACAGTTCCAATAACTTACAATCTATAATATAATTCTATGAGTTTTAAATAATTATCGATATTATTATCTATAATTACAGTATGTATCTTAAATTAAGAATACAGTGTAGGTATAACTTCCAGTAATTTAGATTCTATAATATAGCCCTATACATTTTAAATAGTTTGCGATATTGTCATAGTAACCATCTGTGCCTAAAAGTTTGTTGATGTTGTTAGGAATATTGAATCTAATTCGTTCATTTGCAAAAAGTGGACAGTCAATTAAAAAATGTTTTACATTATTTATTTCGTCACAAATTTCACATTTAGGGGGATCGTCTCTTGTAAACAGGTGAGAGTGCGTGTATCTTGTGTGACCTATACGCAGACGTGTGATAACAGTTTGAAGTTTTCGGGCTCGTATTCTCGATAGCCGCGGGTAAACATTATCCTTGATTGTTCTTAAAGATGTCTGTGAATATTTCCATTCTTGGTTCCATTTACACGTGATTAGATTTCTAAAGTACGATTTTATGTCACTCGCGAGATTTCGACACTCCGTTACCTCTGTTTCGACACTTTCCGACACTTTACGGGCGCACTGATCTGCTGCTTCGTTTCCATCGATACCAATATGAGATGGGATCCATATGAAGGTAATGCGTCTGGAATTTTCTTGAGCCTCTTCTAGTTCAGATTTTACCATTTTCTCTAGGGGGTTTTTAGGATACACATGATTTAAAGTTTGTAAAGCACCGAGTGAATCACTTAGGATCAAGCATTTTGGTATTTTGTTTTTGTTGACATGTTCAAGGGCTTTGAGTATTGCATAAAGTTCAGCAGAAAAAATACTGAAATATTTGGGAAGTCTAAAATGATATTGGTTGTTAGGGGTTACATATGCAGCACCTACTCCTGTATTACATTTTGATGCATCTGTGTATATCTTGTAGCAATTATCTCCATGTTTGGCTATGATTGAATTAAGGTTATTTTTAAAAACAGCTGGATTTGTTGAGTGCTTACTAAATGCAGTAAGATTATAATTTATTTGGGGGGTATCAGTTTTCCAAGGAGGGGGATAGTCCAAATTTATTAGGAATATATCTGGAAAGTTTACTTCTAAATATCTTAGATAAAATCGAATTCTCTCATAGAAAGGTTTGTGTGAAATATGTCTATTTTGAGACGTATATTTATTATTGAATGTATTATCAAAAAGAGGTCTGTTTGGATTTGAAGCTATAGAAGTTGCATGAGTTAATGTTAAATAAATGCGACGGTGGAAGAATATATTTTAATAGTAGTATTCTCATTGACAAAGCGCATTAGGCAAACATAAAAATATTTATAAAATTGAGTACTCACCTAAATCAGTTGTTAACTGTGTAAATTTTAAAGGAACAGCATTTTTCCTTAATAACTTTCTTTGGCCACTTTGGTAAATATGTTCCACTGCAAAATGATGCTGGCAAATTACCCTCTGTTTAAGGTCAGTGATATCCATCAATAAAATATCAATGTTCCCGCAGTTTTTTTGCCAAATTTTTGTACGCTCTACGTCTTTCAGTGGAAATTTAAAGAAAGATATATTATTATTTGTTCCATCGTTTCTTTCAAAACATCCCGCGTAAACACACTTATGAGTTACAGAGGCCATTTTGTCTAAAATATGAGTCCTTTTTTTTTATAAAATTCCGCTCTAATTTGTCACAACACCTGCCTGTCACAGATAATACACCTATAGGGTAAGTTCGGTCCTGACACTACTCCTACCTCCTCGCAAGTCAGAGAGAGAATGAGAAATCTCGATACGGTTTTCGAGTAGCGCCATCTAGTTTTTGATACGTCTTTCGGTTACCAAGAGGTGAGCTATCTATGGTGTTTTTAATCAATGCTATAACTACCAATTTGCTCAGATCTAAATCCTTCCTGTTACCCTCATTGTACACCTGAATTTAGCGCTATATGAGGGTATTAATTTTAACAGAGTAATTACAGGGTGTTACATATTAATTGTACTTAGTTAATTCCACAGGTAGACTTGCAAGACTTGCAAGAGTGGGTATTTGACACTTCATGGTATGAATTGTTCAGATTATATTTGCTAATAATAATATTAATATAGTATGGTTACTGATATTTTCCATATTAAAGGTATTAAGTTGTATATATACTATGTGATAAGTTAGGACCACTTCAAGACTTATACGACAGTACTTTATATTTTATAGTTAATAGTTTCAATAGTCAATAAATTTTCCTTATATTTTGTTGCAATTCTCCTATTTTCTTGTATTTTATGTTTTTAGTTTATGTTAAAATAAATGTTGATATAGCTATGGGTTGTTTTAATGCTCAGAAACAACCGGGTCACCTTCTGCTGAACTCACCAGTAAATCCCTGAGATGAAATAGAGAGATTAACTGAATATTTTTCATTTTAATGTATTTTGTATTTTAGATTGTAGAGTATATTAATATTCATTTTATTTATTCAGTATCATCTCTCGATCTTTATTTCATTTTAACAAATTCTCTTGTACCTTCTGCTCACAAATTAGAAATGAGTTGGTTGTCCACAGAAAGTATTGTTTGACAATCTATTACTACGAGTAATGAGATGGTAAAAGCTGCATTCGATTTAAATTCAAAAGCTCTAAAAGGACAAGAGTGTTAAGTAATTTCCTGTAAATTTAAATTGTCAGGAAATACTTCGGCTTTGCAAGTTGTTAGCAGGATATTTTGTACTGCAACTGACATATTAATTTTAACTGTTATTCCGGAAAATATACTTCAGCTATGTTATACTTTATATGAACTGCTTGCTAAGAAACTTTCGTATTTTGTTAATATATTCTGCTAGTTCTGCGAACTAATTTAGAGTTCTTTCCGATTTTGTTGCAAAATAAATGAAGTTTCATTTCTATATGTAAGAGGCAATAGAGCAATGCAATGTTTTAGGTTGTTTAACCATTAGTTTTGTGTATACACACACACAAATATCTATCTTTTAAATGAATGGTCCAAATTGTACAAGAACCGGGATACGCTTATTCTGTAACATGGAGATTTCAAATTTTAGACTTGCAATGTTACCACATTTACCATTTATCTGATATCATTAGTTATTTTGGGTTTTTAAATAAAACACACTATATTATATTGTATCATTATTAAAATCCTCACTGTAATACCATATTATTAAACCATTATGTAATACTTGATATTTTATGTAGTAACGAAGCGAAGGTCTTACCTAAATGAAAAAAAAAAATGATTTTTTTCAAATTAACTTAAAAATTATTAGTGATACAAAAAATCTCAAAGAGTAAAAAAAGTAGGCCTTGCTTTTTTTGAATATTTCGGATTTTTTTGTTTTTCTGTAAGACAAAAATTTATTAAGATTTAGTGTTTCTAAATTTGCATACACTTTTAAGTTAGTTCATTTGAGATTCTAATTAGGGAAAATTTTCCCAATTTTTTACCAAAAAAATTAGGCCAACTTTATTTTGGGCCTAATATGCTTAAAATAAAGCTTTTTAAAACACTAAAAAAGTTACAATGAGTTTTCCACAAGAAGTGTCTAATCTTTTGGTTATTTCACGTTAAAATATTCAATTTGGAAATTGAAAAAAATATGAAACTATTATTCATTAGCTACAACTCTGCTTGTACTAGTTCTAGAGACCTAATATACCATTTTATTTTCACTTTTATTTTTGGAGTGAATGTTTTTTTTTCGACAAAATACTTACTTTTAGAGTTATTTGTGAAAAACCGTTTAAAAGGTGGTTTTTTTGTTGAAAAATGGACATATTAACTCACAAATAAGTCGAAAAGTATTCAAAAAAGGCGAAAACGGCGGGTTCGTTGGGAAAAATATTCTCATGAGATTTTTTTGCATACACCGAGGGAAAAAAATTCTTGATATAAAGAAACTTTATTAATATTTAAGAAAGATCGACTTGGCATATTGCCTAAGAAATATATCTTTATATGTAAGATATAATTTTCTAAAATATTTCAAATAAATTCTACTACAACCAAAGAAATATATCTTAAACATGATTGAACTATCACTTTCTGGCAAACTTCAAACCCATTTATCAGAAAGAAATTACACTTGATGTTAATTAATTTTATTAGTCATAAAAATATATATTCTTGCCATTACAAACTATTCTTTCTGAGCAATAATATTTCTTAGTAAGGAATTTATTATCTTACTATTAATAATTAATGTATTTAATGTTAAAAAATATATTTCTTCTATGTTTTAAGAAATATATATAAACGTATATTTAGAGTTAAGTTAATATTTCTTGATAATAAAGTGATATTACATACGGCGAAATAAATCATTGTGTTAAGGTAAAATCATTATTTATTAATAAAACAAGATATAGAACGTTATTATTACATACAAATATTTTCTCCACTCTTAAAACCACTGGCTTCTACACAACAATAAAAGGAGGGAGAGGCAAATCCAACTTCCTCAAATTTTCCTTCTTTTGTTAATAGCACTTTGTATATCAGCAATTCACTAAAACAAAATCGTTATGTAGAAAGAGTAAATTTACTTTAATAATTTTTTTTTATAAAAATATCTATAGATATTTATTTTGACAAATTTAGGAAATACAAAAAAAAAACAAATACACGGCCCCATATTAGAACTATTAATACTAATAATAATCAATCATATTTACTTCAAACATGGTATTATTTAACCTACACATCTTTATTTGTTTTTTTCTTTTTGTTAATAAAATATTAATTATTTATCTGTATAATATTAAGTCACACAATAAACATTGTTTAGCTAAAACAAGAGGGAAAATACAACCAATGTAAAGCATTGAAGCAGACATAATAATATGTAATTTTCTTATAATCTAAAAGAGACGGCATACCTAATCATTAAGAAATTTTATTACGGGAAAGTATTATTAGTTTACATCTAAGTCATTTAATACATATTAACTAATTCACGGTTTTTGGAAATAACATTTCTTAACCATAAACATATATTTCTTTTAGACTAACTGATTTCTTTATCTCAAATAAATTAACAGAAACATCCTCAGCGTTGCAACCGCCATGTTTGATATAGCGTTGTATTGTATATTTTTATAGAAGACGATACATTCAAGAAACCTATTATAGTTGATACATAAGTAAACACATTTTTAAAAAGGTACTTACATGTATGAAGTTCTACCATTTCTGGAAGGCCCCGCAGTTGGTTAATAACTCCTTTATTAATATTGTTCTGAAGCTATATATTATATCATTCTGTCCCAGCTTTAAATTGTGGCATATTTCCCAGTTAGAATAATAAGCTCCTTTATTTCAGAGTCGTCCATCATTATACCTAAAAAGCATATAAAGATACTATTATGTTTCTTTTTTAACCATTCGGATACGCAACAATATTATAATTACATCTTAAATTACTCAATTTACTTTTATTTAATACCTATATATGTACGTACCTTCAAAATATCCGTTAATTTTTAAAGAACACCAATAAATCCAACATCCATCTATGTGAACATGAATATATCACGCCATCTTGACAAACACTGACGACTAAATCATAAATAGTTAATCTGCGCAATTCTTTTGTGGAAGAAAATCTCTTTGCAAGTAACATTTCGGCATTAATGACAAAGTTTTTATTTTATAACCACAGTTACTACAGAGGGTATTTCTGAAGAATTATTTCTTGTGGTTTAGAATATTTATTTGATTGCAAGAAAATTTCTTGTTCACAAATATAAATATGGATTAACTTAACATTATATTTCTTATACTGCAAAATATTTGTAGTTTTCAATTTAAGAAATAAAAACTTTAGGATAAGAAAATTAAACGTAACCATTAATGCATTTCTTAGTGTTGAAGTAATAATCTGTAAGAAATTATTGAGTTGTGTTTAAAAAACTCGTTTCTTTATACGTGAACCGATGTGTTAAGTTAATAAGATATGTATAACTTTTAAGAAATATTGCTCAAAGAAATCGGTGTTTTAGGAGAAAAGAAATTGTTCTCTCGGTGTAATTACATTCGTGAGACATCCCAGAATAAGGTTCAAGAAGGCGCCCACGTGAAAAGTGGCCAAATTTTTTTTAATAATTTGTTTTAATCAAATTGAAAAAATCAATATTTTTAGCCTGGACAATTTTTGTGTAGGGTTTTTGGACCATTCTGGATAAAAAAAGGTCTCTTATAATTTTTCTCTAAAGTTGATCGTTTTCGAGTTATAAGCAATTTAAAATTGAAAAAAACGAAAAATGGAGATTTTCAAGGCTTAATAACTCGGTTAAAAGTTATTATTATCAAAGTCAGAAAGTGACTAAATCAAAGTTTAATGCCCCCTACAAGATCCCGAAGAAACATTTGTCATTATTTAATTACTAAGCTGTTATTTTTAAATAATAATATTGAGCGCCATGCACGTGGTAGGTGGCCGTAAATGTGAGTGCAAGTAAGATGCACAATTGGACTGCCGCAGTGGCATCGGCATCTCTCTCGCACTCAGCATTTACGACCGGCTACCACATGCATTACGCTCAACATTATTACTTAAAAATAACAGCTTAGTAATAAAATAATGACAAAAATTTCTTCAGGATCTTGTAGGGGGGCATTAACTTTGATTTAGTCGCTTTCTGACTTTCATAATAATAACTTTTAACCGAGTTATTAAGCCTTGAAAATCGCCATTTTTCGTTCTTTTCAATTTTAAATTGCTTATAACTTGAAAACGATCAACTTTAGAGAAAAATTATAAGATACCTTTTTTATCCAGAATGGTCCAAAAAAGTGAAACTCATCCCCAGGACAAAAGCACACATCGGCACAATCAATATCAGTTTCTTTCTTTGACGTGTTAGCTATGTGTACTCTAAATTTTATGTCAAACCAAGCGGTTCATTAAAATTTAAAAAATCTTCAAAAAAAGATTTTTTGGATCGTTAAAATTTTCCTTTTTATATCGTCAAGGTTTTCCTTGTGATTCGCTGATACGGGTTGGACATTGACGAACGTTACTGTATCGAGTCCAATAAAGCAATCGGCATTTCCTCTATACATCCTATACCGTCGAAATTCGTGATTATTTTATTCGGCAGTAACCTCTTCCAGAATTGTATGAAAACAAAGTTCGGAAACAAATTACACTACCTCCCGTAAGTTATCTATTAACCCGGTAAATCTCTTTAAAGGTAGGAACATAAGAGCTAATCAAAAGTAATCTTCCAGCGACGGAACTCTCGTCGGCGCCCGAGTAGATTCCTGTGCACACAAAGGAGGGAGCTTTTATGCCCGCAAAGCTCTAATTCGCCCTCAATCCGCTTAACGTACCCCTTTGGCACCGGAACACAGTGCTGGCGATGACATTTTTTTATCGAATGAAAAGAGAATAACATTATCAATATTGGTTTTTTCTATTTTCATACTATAATATAATATCAATTATGATGTCATTACCTGTATCATAATGAACTTCATTATGATACAGATTTTCATTAAGGTACAGATTTTTAACCAATAGAATCGCGATATGGCATTCGCGATAAAAGTGGTACACGCGCAGTGACCAATGGCGAGTCATATACATACGCTTTGACAGTCCTCAATATGCAAACAAAGTGTCAAACTGACAAACTACTTAATTTGTTTGCGTTACAAAATTAATAAATTTGAATATATTGTTTGTTTTGAATGATCATAGAAAAAATAGTGTATACAACTTGCATTTAATTATCATTATGAAACTCGTACTCTATAAGAAACTCGCCGCATACGGCTCGTTTCTTATCCCTCATACTCGCTTCATATTGACCATCATTAAATGCTCGTTGCATAATATACTATTAAATTACAAAATATACATAATTATGTTTTAAGTTTTTTAAAATACACCAAGCATCAAAATTAACGCACCACCTTAAAAATGGGACATTTGTGATGTCTTGTATTTCCTAAACCTGTTGTCTGATTTAAGTGATTCTTTTAGTATAGTATAGAATTATTCTTTAAGAATATCGTTGTAATCTTCTTCTTCTTGTGCAACTCCTATCGGAGATTGGAAATCATCAAGGCTACCCTGACTTTGTTTACAGCTGACCTAAAAAGTTCATTAGTGGTGCAGCCAAACCACTCTCTCAAATTCCGCATCCACGACATTCTTCTACCGTTGTAATAATATTATTGGTAAAGAGGTAAGTGTCATTGTATACCGGGTGTAACAATGATAGTGTATTTTTTCCTCAAAGTTTGGGACACCCTGTGGAATATTCTAGAGTATATAAAATATTGAAATTAAAACTCAACTGTAGCCTAAGCCTACGGCTCCACGGGCGAGAAATTGACGCTAGCAGTAGCAGCAAAATGGACTTAAGGTTCCGCGGAACGGAATGGGAACAGCCGAACTGAACCGACTACGCACAAGTCCTGTAGTCGGTACAGTTCGGCCATTCCCATTCCGTTCCGCGGAACCTCAAGTTCACTTACCTGCTGCTGCCAGCGTCAATTTCTCGCCCGTGGAGCCGTTCGCTTAGGCTTTTTTAACATTCTGCTTTTTAATTTGTTTGCTTACGTTGGATAATAAAAAAGTTAGGTACTTTATCAACTAGCAATGTTATTCATCAATTCACGGTGTTTCTAACTAAATGCGACAAATTTTAAGGAGGAAATAGCTATTTGTGTAACAAGGGAGGAAAGTGCTACTTTTCCTCCCGAGAATGAAGTTTACTGCCCGACGCGTAGCGGAGGGCAGTAATCATTCAAGGGAGGAAAAGGCACTTTACTCCCATGTTATACATATGGTTTTTCCACCTTCCTCAAATAACAAGTCATTTTTTCATTGTTACCTAATTTATTTGTGTAACTAACCAACAAAATTAATTAGAACTAAAACTAACAAGTAGGTACAATATAACTGTCAACTGTCAAATATAAGTCAAATTATTAATGTAAACATTGTTAAATCAGAATAACAATTTACTGTTTTTTACCATTCTGCAACATACAGAGTGTTTTTAAATAAACCTTAAAATGTATAGATACTTACGTAATAGAAAATAAATATTGTACAGGGCGTCAATAAGTTATATTTCATGAATGAAATACCATGCCGTCACTTTTACTTTTCCTCCCTAGGGAGGAAAAATGTTTTCCTCCCTAGGGAGGAAAAGTAAAACTTTGCTCCCTACAATCAGGTCCGGAAAAGTATACTTTCGGTAGAGGTAGGAGGAAATATATATTTTAGATTTTAGGATTATTACATATTTTAGGAGTAATTATGCATGAAAAAATAATGACCGTTTGCTTTATAAACATATGTCCGCAAATGCTTGGTTTCTGAGATAAGGGATGTTGAATTTTTTCTTACAAATTGACGATTTATTTATTGCTCTAAAACTGGTTGAGATATGCAAATGAAATTTGGTAAGTTTTAAGAGGTAGTCATTGCGCATTTTTGACATCAAATGTGGAATTTTATATTCACCATCGGCGTGCATACGAGTATAAACATTTTAGATACATCCCGTATGCACGCCAATGGTAAATATAAAATTTTTGGTTGTATGTCAAAAAATTCGCAATAACTATTTATTAAAACTTACCAAATTTCATTTGCATATCTCAACCGGTTTTATAGCAATAAGTAAATCGTCAGTTTTAAGAAAAAATTCAACATCCCGTAACTCGGAAACGAAGCATTTGTGGACATATGTTTATAAATCAAACATAATATGTCCACTTTATGTCATTAGGTCATTATTTTTTCATGCAGAATTACCCCTTAAAGTTTGTCGCACTTATTTAGAAACAAACTGTATTGATGAATAACATGGCTAGTTGTTAAAGTACCTAACTTTTTTATTGTTGCACATAAGCGAATACACCAAAAAGCAAAATGTCAAACTTTAAGGAAAAAACACACTATCATTGTTACACCCGGTATACAATGACACTTACCTGTTTAGCAATAATATTACTACTTCGATATTCTTGAAGAATAAAGCTAGCATACACTAAAAAAATCACTCAATCGGACAACAGGTTTAGGAAATACGAGACATCAAAAATGTCGCATTTTTAAGGTGGTGCGTTAATTTTGATGCTTAGTGTAAAATATTTATTAGATTAGAATAGGAAGAGAAAACACATCCAGAAAACTAGAGGAATGACAATGCTTAACAGCACTCTCAAAGCATTCACCAAAACTATACTGGAAGAAATCGCCAAAACTATAACCATACGGGAAGAACAAGGTTTCCGGAAAAATAGATCTACCGTTGATGCAATATTTGTTATCAGACAGATAGGGGAAAAATCCATAGAATTTTATAAACCTGCATATATGTGTTTCGTCGATATGACCAAGGCTTTTGACATAGTGTGAATAAAGGACGTGCTAGAAATGGTGGAAAGAAAGGGCTAAACCACAGGCTAATTAACCTAGTACACGATATTAACAAACAACGTAAAATTAAAATAATAGTAAGACATTTGACAACAGATGACATAGTTATAAACACAGGAATCCGTCAAGGCGATTCACTGAGCCCTTTTCTTATTTAATTTAATATTGGACAAAACAATAGAAAACCTTCCCAGAACAGCTGGATTTAAGATGGGTAATACATTCTGTAGAGTCGTTTGCTACGCTGACGATGCTGTCCTTATCGCGGATTCTGAAGACAATTTTCAAAGGCTTACTGCATGCATTTAATACTAAAGCTAAGAAACTAAATATGCTCATCCATGCTCACATCACCGAGAAGACTAAGTGCCTAGTATTTTAAAAGAACCGATAAGATGAAAATTAGAAATTGACTCCAAAACTGTGAAACAGGTTAATCATTTCAAATATCTTGGAGCAGAAATAACAAGCTATGGAAATCTCTCAACAGAGGTCAGATAACAAACAATGGAAGCAGCCAGAATCTCGGCATGCCTGAAAGAAATCGTATGGAAGAACAAATATCTAAATACTGAAAGCAAAGTCAAAATATATAATACAACAATAAGACCTAGTCTAACATATATGCGGCAGAAACAAGACCAGACACAATAGTCCAGAGAAATAAGAGTTTTCTCATGAAACATCCCCCTCCAGGCCGAAACCAAATTTTTTGAGTAGTATGGACATCTATATTTTTAGTCCATGTGGGGAGACCGCTCCCGTCTGGAAAAATTTCTGATTCGGTTTCTTTGTGGATTCCTATTCAAAAATGTCCCCTTTACTCAAATCTAAAGGGTGCCGGGCAGAATTTTTGGGCAGAAATTGTTTAACCCGGCATTGGTCGCTAGGCTGGTTGTTACGCGAGTGGTCGCGCGTGAGATTTTCTCTCACATATCCAACTTTTGCCTTCCTTTACAAAATTTTACAAAAAAGATGAGGTTTCATCAACAATAAAGCCATTTGCTTTAAAACGACGCGACGTTTTTCTGTTTTATTATTATTATCTTTATATAAAATGTGACTATTGATGCCGCCAATATTTAACATTGAAAAATATGTGGTAAGTGACCATCTACAACTAACCCGTGAAACAGAATATAGGATTTTCATATCATCGACCACATCCACGCCACCTTTTATTACATCATAAAAGGATATTATTTTAGGTTTTAAGGGGAATAATCAAATTAATTTTTATTAAACTGGCGTCACCAACTGTGACGCCAGTGGTCGCTTGATGAGAGAATCTCTCACATGAAGCGCACTGACTCAACAAAATGGTGATACTAAGAAAACTGAGTCACTATCTGAGCGGACGAGTCTATTAGATTGTCGAGGATAGTTAGGAGACTAGAAGGAAGTACAGCGCGTATAATTTCCCAGAAAAAAAGTTGTGCGCAATTTTCTGAAACCGTGAGAGAAAATCTCATATAGCGACCACTCGCGGGTTAAACAATCTTTTTAAACAAATACAAAAAATCACGTTTTTTTGCTTCGAAACATATATTTTTAGGTGTCTTGGGTCATTCTAAACAAGAAAGGTATCTTGTAATTTTTCTGAAAAATTGATAATTTTCGAGTTATGTGATTTAAAATCTGATAAATGCGAAAATACGCATTTTCGAGGCTTAAAAACTCATATTTAAATTAGTATTTTTGAGGTTGACAGATACTTAAATTGAAGACTCAACATTCAGCTTCAAGATTCTGAAGAGTGATCGCGTGTAACCTTAATTTATACCGTTGTTCTTTAATTGTTAAATATTCGTGTTTATCCGATTTTTTTGCCGGTGCGGCGCGCTCTATTTAAAAAAATCTCCTATTTTCCTCCGAAAAATATTTTTTCTAGATTCTTTGGGATATTCTAAATGAAATAAGTTTCTTGACATTTTTCTAACAGTTTTAAAGTTATAAGCGATTTAAAATCCAAAAATGCGTTCTTTTGTCATTTTTCGGATTTTAAATAGCTTATAACTTTAAAACTATTAACTTTTAAGAAAAATGTCAAGAAACTTATTTTATTTAGAATATCCCAAAAAATTTAGAAAAAATATTTTTCGGAGGATAATAGGAGATTTTTTAAATAGAGCGCTCCGCACCGGCAAAAAAATCGGATAAACACGCATATTTAATAATTAAAAAACAACGGTATAAATTAAGGTTAGACGCGATGACTCTTCAGAATATTGAAGCCGAATGTTAAATCTTCAATTTAAGTATCTGGCAACCTCAAAAATACTAATTTAAATATGAGTTTTTAAGCCTCGAAAATGCGTATTTTCGCATTTTTCAGATTTTAGATCTCGAAAACTATCAATTTTTCAGAAAAATTACAAAATACCTTTCTTGTTTAGAATGACCCAAAAAACCTAAAAATATATGTTCCAGGACAAAAAAAAGTGATCTTCTGTATTTGTTTAAAAAAATTGTTTAAACAATTTCTAACCAAAAATTCCGCCCAGCACCTTTCAGATTTGTTTAAAGGGGACATTTTTGAATATGAATCCACAAAAGAACCGAATCAGAAATTTTTTTCAGACGGGAGCTATCTCACCACATGGACTAATTAATAACCTTTATGTTTCCTGCTGCCGATTTTAATGATGTACATAGTTATAAACAAATGAAGATCAAAAAACGCTAAATTTTCGCTTTTTTCGTCTACCACTAAAAAGTAAAGCATTCTAAACACATTTTTGAGAATAAGAAACTCATAAATCATATAAAAAGCTTCAATATGGCTCGCTGAATATGTCTATCTTGTTGCTTAGAAAATTGAAAATTAAGTCATACATTTTGAGATTTTATAAAAAATGTTCATAACTTATGTAAAAATTAAGTTGGAATCTTCTTATTACACGGAATGCTGAGACTTCTTGCGCTTAAATTATATTTTAAATTTCAATACAATTGGTCAAATACTTTAATAGTTATTTAAATGGTTTATCCCAAATTAATTTTTTTGCAACAGAATAAGTCAGAAAATTATGAGGTTACAGTAACACTTCAGAAAGTTTATGAAAAACGAACATTTATACTATTAACTTAATTGCAAAAAATGTCAACAATTAATTTTAAACAGTGTAAAATTATGTTAAAAAGCATGTCTACTTATAAACAATTAGAATAACTTTTTAACCGTTACCCGTAGAAAAAAGATTTTTTTTTTATATTTAGAAAGACTGAATTTTTATACACATTTAAAAAAAATAATTGTGCTAGGACAATTAGGGACGAAGTTAGCCCTTCACATATTTAATAATTCACATATTTTTGCAAAATAATATTGCAATATTTAGAATTATTTTTTGTCATATCTTCTAATGAAATTAATAGTGTAAATCTTCTTCTTTCATAAACTATCCAAAGTATTATTGTAACTTCATCATTTTCTGACTTAAGGTGTTGCAAAAAAAATTAATTTGGCATAATAGTTATTTATGATATAAGTGTTAAAAGTACACGTTTAAGGCACGCATGTGAAAGTTTGCAGAATGAGCGATAGCGAAAAAATATAAAATTGGAATGTCAGTCAAGTTCAAGTAAAAGTTTTTGTAGATATTTTCCTGTAATTACGTTTGTAGAAAAAATATTGTATGATATGTGTGTTAAAAAGTACATTTTTAAGGCATTCATGTAAATTGCAGAACTCGCTTTCGCTCATCCTGCAAACTTTCACATGCGTGCCTTAAACGTGTACTTTTAACACTTATATCATAAATAAGTAACTATTAAACTATTTGACCAATTGTTTTAAAATTTAGGGAATGATTTAAGCACCAGAGTCTCAGCATTCCGTGTAATAAGAAGGTTCTAAGTTAATTTTTACATAAGTTATGAGTATTTATATAAACTCAAAATTTATGAATTATTTTGCAATTTTATAAGCAATCAATATGGATAGACATATTCAGCGAACGCCATATTAAAGTTTTTATACGATTTATGAGTTTATTACTCTCAAATTTGTTTAAAATGCTTAACTTTTTGGTAATAGACGAAAAAAGCGAAAATTTACCGTTTTTTGATCTTCATCTGTTTATAACTATGTATATCATCAAAATCGGCTGCAGAAAACATATAGGTTATTATTATAGATGTCCATACTACTCAGAAAAATTTGGTTTTGGTCTGGAGGGGGTTGTGTCACAAACAGGATATTTTTTTCCTTATTTCTCTGAACTACAATTAATAGAACGTTACAAATGATGAGAATAGTTGAAATAAGAACACTAAGAAGTATAAAAAGTAAAACTCTACGTGACAGAATAAGAAGTGAAGACATCAGACAAAACTGCGGAGTACAGGACATAGGAAGGTGGGTCAGACAGAGACGAAGATATTGGAGCAAACATATAAAGAGAATGGAGGACAGCCTCGTTAAAAGCGCAAAAACGAATAACCCAGTAGGTATGTAAAATACCACAGAGTAGACCATCAAAGCGATGACAATAATGCTGAACCACATAGTCTGGGGAAGATTTGATGGCAATGAACAGGCAGCAGCGTACTAGCATGATCGACCATGCTACAAGGAAGAAGAAAAAAAACAGAAGAAGAAAAACTTATAATACCTTTAAATGTTTAAGAGTATATTGTTCTGAACCGATTGTATTGTGTCATCTTAATATAATATAATAATAATAAAATAATAAAACCTTACCGGGGGCTGCGAAGCGTAAGGCGGAACTGATTAAAAGAACACCATGATGCTTAGACTTCTTCAATCCGTCTCCCTTATTATCAATACGTCCCTGACAGGATGCTTGAAAGTGACAACTACAAGTTATACTGGAATCACACTGTGCTTACAGACCAACCAGTGGCACACAATAGGCCGGATCTCATACTAGTTAATAAACTTTGCTAATTCATAAGGGTGGTGAAAAATCTAATGCTTGCAACTATAGACCTATTGCCTTACTACCGGTACTTTCAAAAATTATCGAGAGACTCATAAAAATCCGTCTTATGTCCTTTCTCATTGATAACAACATCTTATCCCAAAATCAGTTCGGCTTTTTAACTAATAAAAGTACCACTGATGCCATGTTTTCTGTGCTTCATGAAGTTTAGCAAGCACTAAACAATAATCTTTGTACTGCCACTATTTTCTGTGACTATGCCAAAGCTTTTGATTGTGTAAATCACGACATTTTGATTAAAAAACTAAATTTCTATGGGATTCGAAGTATTTCTTTGAATTGATTCCAATCTTACTTGAATAATAGGAAACAATTAGTGAGAGCAAATGATACTGACTCTAGTCTCAAAAACATTGTATGTGGAGCACCACAAGGTTCAGTAGTGGGTCCTCTACTGTTCCTTATCTTTATAAATGACATCACTAACTTAAAAATCGATGGAAATTTTTTTCTTTTTGCTGATGATACCAGTATCACTTGGAGCAACTCAACTATTGCATCTTTTCATGCAACTATAACTTCTGATTTGCTTACGATAAAAACCTGGTCTGACTCTAATTTACTCTCTTTTAACGTGGATAAGACAGTAGCATTATCCTATAAAAGTGCTCTTCAACCCCTGCTTGTTAATAACAGCCAGATCTCTACCGTTGATTCTGTAAAATTTCTTGGTATTTTTTTAGACAGCAACCTCAAATGGTCCCTTCATATCGATTTGTTAAGTAAGAAACTCGCCTCAGCCTGCTATGATATAAGATCTGTTTCGAAAGAACTCAATTTAGCATCTTTTAAACTAACATATTTTTCTTTGTTCGAGTCTCATCTTCGATATGGTCTTCCTTTTTGGGGTTCTAGTACAGCTGCCCAATTAGATGTTATTTTTAAATTACAAAAAAGAGCAATAAGGTATCTGTTTGGCCTCAGAAGAACAACACATTGCAGAAGTTACTTCAAAGATCACGGAATTTTAACTGTTACATCTTTATATATTTTAGAAACTGTTTGCTTAATTCGTAAACACATGCATGTCTTTCCAGCAAGGCCTCATCATGACTACTCCACCAGAAATTCAAATTTTGATGTCTATTTACCGATCCCGTCCTCTGAGTTAGTAAAGAAATCTATATTATATTCCGCAAAAAAACTATACAACCATCTTCCTTTACAACTCAAATCTGCAACATCTTTCCCCAAGTTCCGTAAAATGACAAAAGCTCATCTATCTAAAAGACCATATTATTCAGTATAAGAGTTTCTTAATGACTAACTAAGAAATTACAGTAATGTAGTAACCAAACTTATGTATTTGGGTGTCACATGCAACAGCTTAAACTTATTAGTTCCTATGTCTATAGTTTGCTTTGTTGTATGTTCACTTTGCAATTTCTATAAATTGTTGGAATATATCGATTTTGTTTTTTTTTCTTTACTTTATTAACTTATATTTTGTATTTTTGTATTTTTTTTTATATTGACGATTTATCAAATTTCAGAATATGGTATATGTTATTGTTATTGTTAGATATTATTTATTTATTTTTTATGACTTTATATTAAGCTTTGTCCATAAAATGTATATAACTTTCAGTGACAATAAAGCATATTTCTATTCTATTCTATTCTATTCTAATTCGGCAAACAACACTAATAAATTTGGCGATACCTAACACTAATAATCTCCGTGTTAAATACAAAGAAAACATCGCCAAATACCAATATCTCGAAATACAAATAAGGAGACAATGAAGAATGGAAAGTGCTCAGACGATATCTATCATTGTTTCTATACTACAGGAGTCATTCGGAGAAACCTTCTAGTAAAAAGATAATAACCTGGGTCATAAGGAATGCCTCTATAAGATTAATGCAGAAAGCTGTACTACTCTCGACGTCCAGATACGTACGACAATGTCTGGGAGATACTCCGGCGTACCAAGTGACCTCGGACTCGATAATATGGAAAGAGTCCCCCAGAGCAGAGGTCAATCCTTTGGATGCCGTAGGTACTTGGGATAAGTGAATTTTCGAGAGTAGAGAAAAATACCACTGAAGAAATTGAAATAAAGCGAAGTGTGAGACAAGGGTGTATACTGTGTCTACATCCTTGTCACCAACCCTGTTTAATCTCTATTCCGAAGACGTAATGAACAGAATACTCTCTGAGCAATCCATAGGTATTTAAATAAATGGTGTTAGATTAAACAATCTGAGATTTGCCGACGACACCGTTCTGATCGCAGAAACACTTGAAGAGCTACAGACATTGGTGAAAAAGATAGCAGACTGCAGCGAAGAATATGAACTATCTTTGAACATAAAAAATACTAAATTTATGGTAATATCGAAATCAACACGAAATGTCCAAAGTTTATATTTACACAATGAAATTATCGATCGAGTTAGCAAATACAAATATTTAGGCATTTTAATAAATGAAGAGAACGATAGCTCAGCAGAAATCAAAATAAGAATAGAAAAAGCCAGATCCATATTCACTAAAATGAAGAGAGTGTTCTGTGGAAGAGATTTGAGCCTTGAAATGAAACTTCGCCTGATGAGATGTTACGTACTTTCTGTACTGTTCTACGGAATGGAGTCATGGACGCTGAAAAAGATTGATAGCAAAAAAATTAGAGGCATTTGAACTGTGGATGTATCGCAGAGTCTTGAGAATATCATGGACGGAGAGAGTCACAGACGTCGAGGTCTTGAGAAGAATGAATAAAGAAAAAGAAGTCATATTTACGATCAAAAAACGAAAACTGCAATACTTGGGACACATTACAAGAGGCGAAAGATATGAACTGCTTCGAATAATTATGCAGGGGAAGATAGCAGGAAAAAGGTCCATAGGAAGAAGACGAAACTCCTGGCTAAAGAATCTACGGGAATGGTATAGCTGTAGCAACAACGAATTGTTTCGGTCAGCAGTTTCGAAAATACGTGCAGCCCTGATGATTGCCAACCTTCGGAACGAAGATGGCACTTGAAGAAGAAGAAGGAAAGAGCCGTATGAATAAATCTGGAGACAACAATAAAAATAGAAAACTTTAAATAATGTTGTGTAAATCTTTTGAAATACTATACCTACATAAAACTGCTTATTATACTAAGTAAAGGAATCACTGAAAGTTTTGTATAATATGAGAAAATATTGCTGTCTATAACGCTATAACACATTGCTATTTACGATAATAAACTAATAGGTCTGGATCCCGCGTTCCAAAAAAAAAACTTTATTAATTCTAAAAATTTGTTAATAACTTAACGATGCGCGATGTCTAGTCCGACAAACTTTGATGTACGGGAACACTGGAACAGGGGAAGATTTAATTGTGGAATAGGTTACAGGCTTCGAATGTCAGACTACGAAAACGTCCCATGTATTTTGTCGGACACAACTTCCAATTGATTTGTTACCCTTTTATTAAACTCTCATGCAAAAATCAAAAATCATTTACCACCAATATAATTCCTGTCATTTAACATGTTTTACGTGTCGGACTTATTAAAATTCCCAAAATATTTGTCGGACAAGCATATTTTCATACATTATATGCAGTTTGCAATTGAATAAACTTAAAATCAACCTGCTAGTTTTTGACAATCATAAACTTGTCAGGATGACACGTTCCACAATTAAAACTTCCCATGTTCCAGTATTCCCATACATCAAAGTTTGTCCGACTAGACACTGTTAAACTATTAACAAATTTTTAGCTTGCTATTAATCTACTTTTTTTGGTATTTAATATTTTTGTTTATTGTTAGTAATATTGTTGTAATAACAAAAAAAATTATAAAGCCCTTACCGGATGAAACAAACTCATTCACGTTATTATATGAGTAATTTCAGCTTTAAGTATATAACGTAATATAATCTAATCAATAAATTATGTTTAAAAATATTTGAAGGATCCCTCGACGTCACTGATTAAATAGGATAGTTTGACTGCGCCATGTTGCTGCTCTCTCTCTCTCATCTCGTTCATATCGATAATTAATAATCCTGACATTTTCTCTGGGTTTGTCTCCGATGAGTGCTTTAATTACGCAGCTTTTTCATATTAAGCTTTGTGAAAATAAAACGAAAACCAGCTTTTGATGTCGAATGTGTACGGAATGTGTTTTTTTTTATTCCATTAATATCATGTTTGACGGATTTTTCGGGAATGAATGTGTTATTTTGAGGAGATCTAAAATTACATGTAGAAAAAGTTATTCGCTAAATAACAGATTTAAGTTGGTTCGTATACAATTCAACTAATCTAAGAATTCCAGCAAGAATTTCCTGTAATTCACCAATGAATTACCAATGAATTATTACTAATGAATTACCAATTATAGGGACTTATTAGGATACGTATACTTTTTCAGACTTATTTATTTTTTTTTTTCAGTGACGTGTCTTTATTTCCTTCATGAGTTTTAAAAATCTATTGGGATCGATACTCACCGGAGGATAGTTCGGATAGAGGATAGGCCCACAGACGTTCGGATAAAACTAGCATCTCTTTGTAAAGAAAATGAACTCGACTTTACTAAGTAACAAGACATTTACTCAACATACACACCACACATAACATCTGATTGCGACAGCAACTGCACCACGCCAAAAACCTTAGCTCTTGAGGCATCTAAGCTAAAATTAAGAAATATCGTTTAAAAAAATATAAGTCCAAATATTTATGGATCTTTTAGTTTCTTAGAGTGGTGAACTCATGGGAAGGCCTCTGTCCAGAGTGATTGCAAACAGGCTGAAGAAGAACAGAAGTAAAAGAAAAGCTTTATAACGGATTTGTCTGTATTTTTCTGTGTCTTATTTATGCCGAAAATACGCCGAAAACAAAAAAAAAACGAAAAAATGTCGTTTGGTCGGAGGGGAAGGAGTGGCGAGCTAAAATTGCACTGAGTCAAGCTGAGACTTTTTAATCACGAAGAACGTTCAAATATGAAAAAAGTTAATTCTGAAAATGAGTAAATTTTGCCTATCTTAACGGGGGTACCCTTTCATCTGGCTTTTATCAGATATAGCTGTTCATTGACAGTAATTAAGCCAGATTTTTGTAACATTATAAGAACATTGAACAATTGATCAGTACTCAAGTATCACTCCTTCTAGTTCTATACCGATATATTTCTGGGTTCGGTGTAAGATAATATACATAATATGTTGTAGTATAGTTTCGTTAAAATAATTAGCCGTCAGGCACTAACAATCTGTTCATTTATCCTTTTTCTAACATTCATTTATCCAAATTGTGACATGAATTTGTCATATTATATCACTGTATTTAGTTAGTACACTAACTATGGATTGAATCTTCACACTGCTGTAGAATAAAATACTGCTCCAAATAAAATAAACTTTATTTTTTCAAGAAGATTATGAACGCATGCATAATATTTAAAAAATGGTTGTCATTCCACATGTGACCTCCTTACGAGAAGGTTGTCTTGTCGTTCTAGAGCTCATTAACGTTTTTATTCTACAGTAAGTGATAAGTTTTTGTGAAACAACTAGGTATGTGCCTTTTCAATATATTGGATACTTGAAAGAAACACACCAATAGGCTAGGCGTTGAGTCCAGTTTTTATTAAATATTTTGGCATCCAGAATATTTAAACATGTCTCTACAACCTACTGCACCAAGCTTCGCAGCTGTCACCAAATCTAACACTAGAAAACCTACACCGGCACCCATATCATATCCGAGCAGATCTCAAGCGATTGTATTAAATGCTCTTCCGGACACAGCTCTCTTCGATTACATTAAAGCGGTCGGTGAAATCGTAACACCAAAGCGTATTACATATGCTTCTCGTATATCCAACCAACGCGTTTGCATCTTTCTTGCTTCTACTTCTGATGTCGATAACCTCCTTAAAAATAATCCTACAGTTTCCGTTAAAAATGAAATCGTTCACATTCGCAGACTTATTACCCCATCTAAAAGGCTGTTAATATCTAACGTGTGTCCATCGATTCCAAACCAAGTTATCGAGCAGGCATTAAAAAACGAACTTGGTCTTAGACTAGCCTCACCTGTATCTCAATTCGTTCTGGCTCACCCGACGATGATTATGCTCACATATTAAGTTTTCGACGGTCCATTTACGTAATACCAGATAAAGAAAACTTCGAAATACAAACCACCGTATTGATACATTTTGAGAACCCGTACTCCCAAATCTTTATTACATCAGACAGACTCGAACGTTTCCTTTGCCAACAAGCCGGACACACGGCTGAAACCTGCAAAAACCCACCGGATACCACCACCCACCCCAATTCGCTCACGTACCCCAATGGGGGCTTACAGGTCTTAGTCATGCAAAACTCTGCTGGAAGTGACTATTCATTCTCTAGTTTCTCATGGGACAATAACAGAAAAGAAAAAAATTAACAAAAATCCCACAAGGAGGAGAATTACCGGCAGCCTCAGTAATAGTGTAGAATTCGATACCCTTAAGCATAGTTCAGAAAATGAACTACTAGTTACTTAATAGTGACAAGAAAAACCGCTATAAGCTCAGCAAGAACTCGAAAATTCCAGCGGGCGAGGATGAGCAAGGTCTGGAGCCAAAAGAAGCTCGACAAGAAGTACTAAAACCTATTCGAACTCCACCAACATCTGTAGGGTATCCGCAATTAGGGATGATCACAAGATCGAGCATAGCTCGACTTGACTCGAGGCCCGGCTCGTTTGACGAGCCGAGCTTCGAGATCAAGCCGGTTTGTTTCTTGCCAGCTAAGCTTCGCTTCGCAAAATTTGGAGCCCTAATTTTTTTCGTTCCGACACGAGCTGAATTTAAGACGAGCCGAGTTTTCCTTAACCAGCTTGTCAATATTTTAGCTAATACTCTATTACTGTTTCTAATTCATTTATTTCTGCTACGACTGATACTTTTGTTTGAGAATAATTAATTCAGAATACAAATATGTAAATTTTTATATTATTTTCAATATACAGTGTGTTCGTAAATTACTGCGTATGTTACATTTTGTATTCATTATTATTTTTTCGAACTCGGCTTCTAACTAGAGCTTTTAACTTAAGCTTCTATCTAGAGCTCGGCTCGAAATTTCGAGCCGAGCTCAAGCTTGTCAAAAGCTTGGCTCTGCTCGGGTCGAGTTCATCCCTATCCACAATGGATCTTTCAGGTCACACTATGGGAAAGTCTAGGAAGCTAATCGACGGTGTTAAAATCTAGAATATACATTCTACTTAATAACTTTGTGAAAGAGAGTATGACTAGAAAATTGGGATGGCGGTTGTTGACAAAACACCGGTTTTCGGTTAAACCGGTTTTTTTAACTTACGGTTTAACCTGACGGTTATATCCGGTCAAAAAAAAAACGCTTATTCAAAAACCGGCTTTAATTTTTTTTGAATCAATATTCAATAGCCAATAAGTTATAACGTCACATTTACATTGCACTTTATTTTGTCATACTCCATAATGTGTATTTTCAATATAAAATTTTACAATTTTCGATATATGTGTTGGAAACAATTTATTTTTATTTGGTAACTTCAAAAAGCTGTAACTTTTAAAAGTGCACATTTGTACTAAGGTAAATTAGGTTAAATCGGCCTATTTTTGGTCCCAGAATATGTGATTAAATTTATGACCTACCTTTTGTTACACACTTTATAATAATGAACTAACCCAATAAAAGTTTCGTGTCCAAATAATACCAAATATGTAATTTAAAAATACAAAAGTAGTGAAAATAGGTACTTATTTATAAAATTATAAACTTAATAAATATGAAGTAAATAAGAATATAACGTGTATATGAATTATAAAGACAAAAATGTAACATCAAAAATAGTAAAACTAGTAAAAACAAATATAATTAATAATTGTTAAAATTCTGAATTGGATGTACTATTGTCCTAAATGTTTTCCAGATTTGTTGTATATCCGAAAAAAAATCACCTTTTATACAAGAAAGGTACACAAAAAGATTCCACAGGCTTGTTTGTGAATAAACATGTCCTGCTTATTCTCAAGTTCATCAAAATAGCTAGTTCAGCTTATCATATTTCTTAAACATATGTTTCAGTGAGCGTGAGAGTCATTAACGAATATAAATTTTAAACAAATCAAGAAATATTATTGATGAAAGGTTTTATTATCTAAGGTAACTTATCCGGTTTTTCACCGGGTATTTCATTAAAAAGAAAAAACTGGTTAAAACTGTGACAAAAAACAACCGGCAGAACCAGTTATTGCGAAGTAAAAAACCGGTTTTAGGTTATAACCGGTAGGTTTTCCCCATCCCTACTAGAAAAGCTGATATTTTATGTTTACTGAGAAGTCATCGACCTTCTTCTTCTTGATGTGCCTATCCATGACGAATGTTTGCGATCATCATGGCAATCTTTATCTTATCTGCAGCAGCGCGGAAAAGCTGCACGAGATGTTGTGGTGAACCAGGTTATGAAGTTCTTTAACCAGGATGTCTTTCTTCTTCGTAGTCCTCGCTTTTCAAATATTATTCGTTGTAGCATGCAGGAGTTTATATATGTATGTATCGGTTTTAAAACGTCTTTCGACGTTGTCCGATGCCTAACTTCCACGTCCTTCTATCATCCCATTGGCCATCTCTAAGATCCCTTGCACTCATTGCTTTGGTTACCCCTTCTTTCCATGTCGTTTTGGGTCTTCCTCGTTTTTTGCGGTTTGGTGGTACCCACTTCATGATCTTTTTGGGCAATCTTGTGTCTTCCATTCTTTGAACATGACCATACCAAATCAACTGTTTCCTCTCAATGTCTGTTGTTAAGTAACCATCTATCATGCAGGGGTTTATACCTGGAATAATTTTGCATAATGTGTCCAAATAAGTCATCAATAAGATGGTAAAAAATCTTGGTATGTATAATGAATTTTTTAGATCTACTGAGATATCTTATTACTGGGAAGTATCTATTATAGATACAATGAATATATCTAACAAATGAGCTTTTTGAATATAGATACTATGATGATTGGATACACAAACATATTAAGTGAGATCTAATAATTTTTAAGTTTTTATGTCTTGAGCATATCTAATAAAAAAAATCATTTTTAGATGACTCAATTCGATAACTTGTGGATTCTATTAACTTTTGCATGCCTCTACCTATAATTTTCAAAATTATTTTATTTTAGCAATAAAACACAGTATGTTCTATACCGTTACCCTAATATTGCAATAATCATTAATTTGTTCTATTCTATTTGCAAAATACATATAACATAATATTCAACAAATTTATTTTATTATCAACATAAACTGCTAGCGCCATCTGACAACTAATGTCTGAGCTATAAGTTAGCCAAAACGTGCACCAAATTATTTAATGTACACGACGACAGAGGGCACTATTGAAGCCGCTACGAGCCCGGATCGATAAGCGAGGAAACACCTAAAATCTCCACGTGGAAGACAGCACGTTTTCACTTTCCACATGGAAATAAAATACATAACCTAGATTTATATGAGTTACTCGAAAAATGTAGTTATAATTTGATTATAACATATTACTCAAATTTGAACCTTGTTTCTATTCTTTATTTATGTCTTATTAACTTCTCATGCTTATTAGCGACATGATAGATATTTACATTATATTTTGTGCAAATTTATATTTAGACAGTTTATTTAAAATGGATATTCAATCAACACCGAGCTATCTACAACTATATTAAGCGTGCAATAATTTCAATATCCAGTGCGTCCATAGTCCATAAAGTAAAGCATAAATTCAATATTGCGTAAAACGGCGACTTTGCGTAAAAATCCCGAAACAAATCGATTTTTATTTTTAAATGACCATTTTTTGTCGCCTTAAAGCAACAGTAGGATATGTAAAAAAAAGACTTTTGTGATATACATGTCATGTCAAATGATTCGAAATAAACCCTTCTGTTGAGTGTAACACTAAGATAAATAAAAAGTGAAATACTTTTTTCATAATATTACATATCCTTGTGTAGCTTAATTTCTTTTAGCTCAGATTCTATAATGCAACACTAAGACAACATACATATCATACCATTATTTTGTCGTTTACCCATTTTGGTCATCAATATTAATGCAACACTAAGTTATCTTACGCACATATCCTACTGTTATATCCATAGTTATTGCTGAGTTGCGATTATGTCTTTGTTTATCCAGCTTGAGGTCACAAGTCACAATTTTATCTTAAGTAATCTTAAACAACCTAGTTCTATTACATTGATGTTAAAAGGTGTATGTTAAGAGTAAAAATGAATAATTCAGCCAATTTAAATTGTAAAAATTATGGGTATCTACAAGAAGTCAGAATTTAGTGTATTTAGCGAACACAAAAAAATACTGATTCTGAATTGTTATCTGGAATTTATCAAGCACAGGAAAAAGGTGAGTTAAATTCATGACAAATTCCCCTTTAGAAATTTCGGGCTGATTTAAGAAAATGCAATAAGTTTTTACTTTCACAACTTTCAGCATCCGCTATTATCAAAATTGATTCTGATGATTTTTTCATTTTATTTTGTTTATTCCATGGTCAAATTGTTAAATTTTTGAAAAACAAGTATTAGCCAGGGAGGTAGTGTCAAATTTGACCGGAGCATTTTAGCGTAGCTGCTTTCTTTTTATTTAGTTAGGTATTCCAAAGCTTATTAACAAATGATATGTCAGCTGGCCCAAAACCGGGGATTTTAGACAAGAAAAGGTAAAATATGAAACTTGATGGAAAAACGCTACAATTTAGGTCAAATATTTATCTACGTGACTTACAACTCTGAATAGCCTTGCTGACTTCTCTCCCAGGCTTTCACTCAGGCAATCCGGGTTCAAATCCTGGCGTCGAAATTTTTTTTTGTTTTTCAAATTGTCATTTTATTTTGAAAAATATTTATTTTTATAATAAGGGCGTTATTCAGCGGAATACTGGATTTATTGTATTTTGATTGATTTGCACACTTTCGATAGCTATTTTCAATTGGATATATTGCGTTTGGAAGGAATTGGCTGTAACCACTGGATATATTTCATGACAAAGCTATTTAGTATTAATTTAACTCAAATTCTAAAAAACAGGATTTATTGCGTTTTGATTGATCGCTCCTCCTACAGTATGTCTCGTATAAATAATACAAACGTGGTATTAGAAAAATAATTATGTTTCATCATAAAATGTCAATTTTAAAAACAAAAAAAAATTTCAACGCCAGGGTTTGAACCCGGATTGCCTGAGTGAAAGCTAGGAGAGAAGTCAGCAAGGCTATTAAGAGTGGTAATTCACGTAGATCAATATTTGACATAAGTTGTAGCGTTTTTCCATCAAGTTTTTTCCGACTATTTTTGAGTTTTTTTATGAATTAAAATAAATTGTTATGTGACGCATGTAAAGTTAGGTACCCAAACAAAATTCCATGTAATTCCATTCAAGTATAAAAAAGTTATTATTTACTGAAGTCTCGTAAAATTTTCAATTGCGTTTTTCTCGAAACTACATTATTTTACATATATCCTACTGTTGCTTTGAGGCGACGAATATATATCTTACTAGTGACGTCATCAATCTGGACGTGATGACGTAATCGATTGTTTTTTTAAATGAAAATGGGGGTCACGTGATAGCTCATTAGAAAGGGTATTCAATTTTCTATTCATTAATATAAACATTAGCATAATTATTTATACAGGGTATCCAATTTTTTTTAAATTAAATTAGTTGACACAAGAAGATGAATGCATGCAATTTACTTAATTCTAAATACATTTTACTGCTGTAAGAAAACAGAGCAATAAACATTGATTTTCGATTAAACGAAATGTTCAAACTGTCAAGAGGCAGGTGGGTGGCAGCTTTAATATTGAATTTAAGCGAAAAACAATACTTATTTGTCAAATAAATATATTTTGTCCTGCTCTCTGACAACAGTAAAATGTAAATTAAATAAATTACATGCAATCTTCTTTTTGGCTCCATTTTTTTTGGTCCACGTATCATCTTTCATTCTAGCGACGTGTCCTGCCAGTTTGATTTAATTTTGGCTATGTGTTTTATAATTTCTTCTAAAAATTTCTTCGTTCTTACCCTATCTCTCAACTTTATGCCCAACAATGATCTTTCCATTCTACGTTGCGTCACTTACAGATTTCGTGCAGATGTACTTGTTAGAGTAAGTGTCTCTGTGCCATATGTAAGAATAGGCAGGACACGTTGATTAAAGGCTCTTCTTTTTAAGCTGATAGGTATACCACCTTTAAAACTATCACGTAGTCTTCCATATGCTGCCATACCAAAACCAGTCTGTTCTCTTGACTGATACAGCTCAAATTTTGCTTCCAATCGATTGGTTAGTATCCTGGTGTACAGTTTGTATAAATGGTTAAGTAGAGAAACTGGCCTGTAATTCTCTAGGTTCATGTTGTCACCCTTTTTCTGCAGAAGAATTGTAATGGAGTTATTCCAAGCTCTAGGAATTTTTTGACTATACAAGCAGAGAGTGAAGAGGTCTCGTATTTTTTTTCAAAAGGGAAGTTCCGCCAAATTTTATAGCTCCTGTAACTATTCCATCATCTCCTGGAGCCTTGTTGTTTTTCATTTTTTTGAGTGCACATTGTATCTCATCTTGATTAATTCCTGGAATATCCTCAGATCCCTGGTTTTGTACCTTCTATCTGTCGTCTTGATTAATGTTATTGTTAATTTGGTTTCTGTATAATGTAGTGTCGAACTCTTTGACTATTCCTATTATTTTCTGTCTGTCTGTTGTTACCTCACCCTTTTTATCCCTAAGCTGGAAAATTTCTTTTCTACTTGTCGCCATTTTTCGTATCATTACCTTCATACTCCCGTTTTGCTCTATAGTCTGTATGTCGTGTATATCTCTTCTCATATATTAAGTCTTCTTCTACAGGTGCCATCTCCGCTACGGAGTTTAGCAATCATCATAGCTATTTTAATTTTTGAGGCAGTAGCTTTAAATAGTGGTTGTTTTGAGCTGCATCCAAACCATTCTAGCAGGTTCTTCAGCCACGAAATTCGTCTTCTTCCGATGCTTCGTCTGCCATCTATCTTTCCTTGCATTATGAGTCGCAGGATGCCATATTTCTCGCCCCGCATCACATGTCCGAGATACTGTAGTTTTCTTTCTTTAATTTTAAGTTCAACTTCCTTCTCTTTACCTGTTCTTAGTACTTCGTTGTTCGTAACTCTATCTACCCAGGAAAACCTCATAATTCTTCTATGGGTCCACATTTCAAAGGCGTTAAGTCGTCTCATTGTCTCTACATTTAACGTTCATGCTTCCACTTCATAGTATAGTACACTGTATGCGTAACATTTTGTTAGGCGTACTTTAAGAGCTAATGTTAAATATTTGCTACATATGACCTTTTTCATTTTCATAAAATTAGAACGTGCTTTTTCGATTCTGACTTCGATTTCTGCAGTGTACTCATTATTTTCTGTTATAAGTGTTCCTAGGTAAGTGTACTTTTTTACTCTTTCGATCTGCTGGCCCTATACTATCAAGATTTTGTTAGTATTATGGTTGTTTTAACTCATTTTCATAAACTTCGTCTTTTTGATCTTAAGAGAAAGTCCGTACTCCCTACTACACCTTACTATTTTACTCATGAGTCCTTGCTAGGAATGGGAAAAACCTACCGGTTTAAACCTAAAACCGGTTTTTTTACTTCGCAATAACCGGTTTTACCGGTTGTTTTTTGTCCCGGTTATAACCGGTTTTTTCTTTTTAAAGTAAAAACCGGTTATTAGGTTTTTACGGTGATTAGGATTAGGTTAGGTATTATTTTGGATCCCAATCATAATTATTATTCTCAAGTAATTATTCCAAACAAAACCATAATTCAAATTTTATTTTATAAAATACAGAAGCAAACTGAAAGTGCAATCTCACATCAGCCAGAAACAATTATTAAGTTTTATGATAATATTTCCTTGAAAAGGTATTTGTAATCATAATGTTTACATAAGAGGTGATCTGATTGAATTAGACGCAAACATCATCTATTGTTCACACTTAACTCTTGACATTGAAAGTGGGTGAATGACTTTTTCTGATTACCAAAAATAATGCTCTGGCTATGAATATCGAATTACTGATTACGAATACGAATCTCCAAGAATTTCGCTACGTTTTCAAAACGATACACTCATACAGGAAGTATTAAATGAGTTAAAATGTACCTATTCTACAAATGTACAAACGTGTTAAAAGTAATACATGTTCTTTCGATAGTACTAATTTTGATCATATTGATATCGAGTCGAATGGATTATCGCAAACTAAAATGTATTGTAAATGTAACTTTGTAACCTATTGGATTAAAAAAACCAAAAACCGGTTTTTCCAAAAACCGTTTTTTTTGCCGGTTATAACCGCCAGGTTAAAGCGTAAGCAAAAAAAACCGGTATAACCGAAAACCGGTGTTTTGTCAAAAACCGCCATCCCTAGTCTTTGCAGGTCTTGTAAACTATCGGCTATTATTACTGTATCATCTTCATATCTGATGTTCTTAACGAAGACTACATTTACTCTTATGCCGACTGTTTCATCTTCCAGAGTTTCTCGCATTACCTCTTCAGAATAATCGTTAAATAATAGAGGTGATAGCCGCCTTGACGGACTCCTCCCTTTATTTCCATTTCTTCAGATGTTTCTTTTGCAAGTCTTACAATGGATCGCTGATTGTAATACAGGTGTGTTATTAGTCTTAAATCTCTTTCATCTAGGTTTTTAGTTTTCAGAATTTCCATGAGTCGATCATGTTTTACTTTATCAAACGCTTTATTGTAGTCTATAAAACAGACGTAAAGAGGACGGTTAACATCCAAACATCTCTGTGTCAGCACGTTGAAGGAGAAGAATCTCTGGTACCCATACCATTGCGGAACCCATATTGAGTGTCACTAATATCCAGCTCCAATTTAGAGTGTATTCTGGCGTGGATAATTTTCAGCAGAATTTTCAAGGTATGTGACATTAAGCTTATGGTTCGGTAGTCACTGCATTCTTTAGCATTTACTTTCTTTGGCAAACACACAAATGCTGATGTTAACATTTCTCTAGGGATGATAGAGAGATATCGCCAAGGTTATCGTTAATAACGTGTCAAGACGTAAGTAATGGATAACGGTCTATTTCAATACAGCCATCAAGAGAGTTATCGGAAATGATTTGGGGCGGGGCTTAACGTTATTATGACAACCGACGTTTGGAATTAAATGTAACCTAGAAATTAATGTTGAGGAATACTGTAAATGTTTTTTTTTATTGAAAAATGAATTTGGATATTGAGCAGATTGACATGCATTTTAATTTTGATGATTTAACCAACAATAAATATAAATAATCAGTATAAAAATAATATAGAATATCTGCATAACTAATATCCTAAGCACAAAAGGTAGTGTATTGTAAACAAAATAAGAACACAAGTATTTCTCAACACAGGAAACAAGATAGTTCACAATTTTTAGTTTATAAAATTTGTATTCCACAAATTATGTTTATGTTTCATCACAAATGTCAAATTAGCGTTAACGTTATTACCATCCCTTATTTCTACCTAAATAGCGGGACACGTTATCCGGTATTAGCGTAACATTCACTCTGCGCTTGCGTACATGTCAAAATAGCGTATTCCGCTATTAGCGTGTGGTAAAAATGCCTTTGCGATATCTCTTTGATATCTCTATATTCTGCGTTCCCAATATAAAACTTATGGAACCTTGCAGCTCAGTGTTGCCGGTTTTAAGTAGACGAACTTAAAGTCCGTCTAAATAGAATATTCCAGAAGTCCAAAATATCTTGATTTGAAAATCTGTGGGTTTTATTATTTTTAAATAATTCATAGATAGGTACTATGAAAGATATTTATACGAGATATATTATTTGAATATTAATTATAATTAGCCTGTGATTAATATTATATTTAATAGTTATTTATGATATAAGTGTTAAAAGTACAATTTTAAAGCACGCATGTGAAAGTTTGCAGAATGAGCGAAGCGAATTCTGAAATTCACATGACTGCCTTAAAAATGTACTCTTTAACACGTGTCTCTTTGTACGTGCATTATTTTGTTATACTTCTATTATATGATTTCAACGAAATAAATATACTTTCAACAGGTTATTTGTATTTAAAGATTAAACTAATTTTTACTTACTACTTTCCAAAAATTTTTATTAAATCAATACTAAAAATAAAAAAAAAGTTAGATAACACACGGATTCGAACCACACTCGATCTCCGGTCGAACGAGTTACCACCGAGCTAAACTCCCTTTGCTTTGACAGCTTACAAGATTTCTCATACATACTGAAAAATTTAATAGACTAAGTGAGGTATAAAAATACTTTACAAGTTTATTTAATATAAATATTAATATCTCTTGGCAACACTGTTCTTTATAAGAGTCTGTACTGAAAGGTGACCGTGGAACGCAGTATAGGATTATATTAAGTACGCGCATATTATTCTTTACTATACAGGGTGTTTGGTAAAGAATAGGCCATAGCTTAACCTTAGATTCAGAGGTTAAAATATGTCGATTTATGCTAAGTTACCTTAGTACAAAAGTTAATAATAACCGAAATACAGGGTGTCAAATTTAAACTTTTATTTTATTTATTTTTGAATATTTTCTGACAGACATGGGACAACACAAAATTTGGTAAGTGGAGCTGGTACTGTACACCCTACTAAATTATGTTAAACAAACGTTTCTGTCTACTACCAGAGGCGTAGGACGGGGGAACGTGAATGGTTGACCCCTCCCAAATTCTACGTCACTTCATTTCCTTCAGTAATCTGTATTTAGGGCCGTTTCTCATTATGTGTCCGAGATATTCTTATTTTCTCCTTTTAATGGTATACATCACCTCTCTTTCTTTCCTCATTCTTTGTAATAGGGTCTCGTTGGTTATCTTGTCCGTCCATCATATCCTTAGGAAAGTTGGAAAGTTAACGGAGTCATTAAAGGTTTTCACCTCCTATTTTGTTAAGCCTCCATCGATTTACATGAAAATCGGTGAGTAGTTAGAGCATACCTCAATAAATAAAACTGATATGGTGCCAACGTGCGCTTTTACCCTGGGGGTGGATTCCACCCCTTCTCAGAGGTGAAAACTATTTTATTAAAAATAACCCCACTAATCGATAGAGGGACAAATTTTAAGCAAAATTTATTACCCCTAATTATTAAAATAAATCAATACTTTTTGAGTTATTAAAGATCAAAAATTTGAATTTTTCGTGAAATAAATGCATGATGTAAAGCGGTTTTTCGTAAATAATTCAAAAAGTGTAAGTTTCATTAAAATAGTTATGATTACCAAAATTGAAGATAATAAAAAATAAGAGAGATTTCTTATTCGAAAAACCTTTGAGAATTAATAAAAAGTGAGTTTATAGGTGATGGAATGTATATATTTTTTTTTTTCGGCTAGTACCCACATCTATGTATTCAAGCTCAAATAACGGGAAAACGGTGCATTTTATAAAATATATTTACTGAACACTTGTCAAAGTACTTAGAAATATGTATCAAATGAGCTCCCGGAAAAGTTGATACCATTAAACTTTATGCTACAAACATTTTTCAAAGTTTAGGCTCCAAAAATTTGGAGCTTAATTATTATATTATTTATATAAGTTTTTAAAATTGTTTTAAGACATTTATATAAAATATAGCAAAAATGTGTTTGAATATTATGTTAAATGTGCCCATTATTGGACACCCTCAGTTTCTGTACATATTCAGTTTATACAGGGGCGGTTCTAGACCAAAAAAAGTGGGGGGCAAGGGAACACAACCGGTGAATTAACAAGATAACGTGCCTTTTTAACGAAAATTATAGTACAAAAGTACTGTAAAAACTGTAGGGGGGGGGCAGCTGCCCCCATCGAAATAATATAAAAATAATATTTTAGTAACATACATATTATTTCAAAAATATATTACTTCATATAAACTGTAAAAGAATTGAAATATCAAATAAATAAATATTACTTATTAATTTTAATGTAAGTAATGTTAAATGGCAGGTTACAAATTTTTGGTGCTGTCTACCCAATGATTTATGTATTATGTATATTATATTGTATAATATACAGTGTGTCTACTTAAGTTGGACACATATATTACGGGACACTTTTTTATTTTTAATTTTACGAAATAAAGTTATAATTCAAAAAAAGTTCTGCATCGTCTAAAACCTACGATTCAATCATCAGATAGCAAATTTTATCTATATTATAGGAGGTATTTTAAAAAATATGAATTTCGCTCAAGATTAAAGTACCTTTTTTTTCACACTGTTGTAAATTATTGTTACTACAAAAAATTGTTTGGAATTAAAAACTGTGTTCTAATATATGCAATAGTTGTTATTATTATCATTAAATAATTAATAATTATTAAAATAATATAACTATTATCTACATTCTTCTAATAAAAAGAAAATATTTAATTTTTTTCTCAAATTAGAGATACCTACCAATCATCATTTTCATTTATAACTCTTTTATTATTAATTTTACGAACAAAAATTATTCTTCATAAAAAGATCTGCACGGTCTAAAATCCAAGATGCAATATAAACATAAGATTATATAAAATTGTATCGATTTTAGTCGATGTGTAAAAAATGTGAATTTCGCTCAGTAAAGTGCCTTTATAGCTCACAATATTTAAATAGTAGGATATAATTGCACATTAAACATAATTTTTAATTCTAAATCACTTTTCATAATAGCAGTTTTCCATATTAAGAATTTAAATACATAAAAAACAAAGTTTTCGTTATAATAATGCTCGCATTTTTAACTTGTTATATTTAAATTGTAATAAAACGAACTTGATAATAAATTATAATAATAACTTCATTCCCGAAATTCCTTTAAAAATTATTCTGTTAACAAATTTCAAAATAAATATATAAATAGCGTATGTTTTAATTATCACTTTTTCCTAAAAACTCGGAAGGGTTCTCTTATTTCCATCATCACTTGCTTAGCTTTGATGTTATAAACTTCATCTGGAGCTCACTTGATAGGTATTCTTGAGTACTTTGACAATTGTTCAGTAAATATATTTTATAAAATGCACCGTTTTCCCGTTATTTGAGCTTCAATACTTAGATTTGGGTACTAGCCGAAAAAAATATACATTCCATCACCTATAACTCACTTTTTATTAATTCTCAAAGGTTTTTCGAATAATAAATCTCGTTTATTTTTTATTATCTTCAATTTTGGTAATCATAACTATTTTGATAAAACTTAGAGTTTTTGAATTATTCACGAAAAACCGCTTTACATCATGCATTTATGTCACGAAAAATTTAAATCTTTGATCTTTAATAACTCAAAAAGTATTGATTTATTTTAATAATTAGAAGTAACAAATTTTGCTTAAAATTTGTCCCTCTATCGATTAATGGGATTATTTTTAATAAAATAGTTTTCACCCCCGAGAAGGGGTGGCATCCACCCCCAGGGTAAAAGCGCACGTTGGCACCATATCAGTTTTGTTTCTTGAGTTATGCTCTAACTACTCACCAATTTTCATGCAAATCGATGGAGGTTTAACAAAATAGAGCGTGAAAACATTTAATGACTGCACCAACTTTCCCCTTTCATCCCTTATTGCTACTTCCTGTATCCACTGAGGTGTCAGCCTGAAAGGGGTCATAGTTATCAATATACAATAGACACATTTCACATGCCAAACTCCATATTACTTATGACGATGATTTCTCGCCTCTAGCTCTCCGTCTATAACTAACGAGAGAGATAGATTATTAATAATCTGAATATGTGATTGATGTGATCTTTCATGGGGATTCTTTCATTTTTCCGAATGTATATAATATATTATAAAGCCATAATACAAGGTATTCTACTTTCCCGCACTAGTGTGGGAAAATTTACTTTCCCGCACTAGTGCGGGAAAGTGCAACATCCGGAAAGGAAATACGCGCGGGAAAGTGGCTGTTTTAGCACGGCCGTAGAAAAATATAGTTTAAACACGCCTTTCCAAGGCATCAAATAGACGTAACTATAGATAATGTAAGGTTTTTTTAACAAAGGTATGTATAAACCATTTGTCAAATAAAGTTAAACTTCTTGAGCTATATTTTATTTTGATTTTATTTGATCGGCAAACTTTTTTTTATAATATTCTTGTATTATAATAGTCACACAGACCATAAATATATAAAAAGACAGACAGAAAAAAAAGAAAGAAAACTGCAAAAGATTAACAGCCAGGACACCTTCATGAATAAGTTTTACCCTCTCACAAACTGTTCATAAATAGAATTGGGAGCACGCGACCCAAGATCTAACTTGATTTACGAGCGTACAATAATTTTCAACCACCACCACTGGCAATAAAAAGAAGGATGAAACGATACCATTTCCTTTTCTTACCACTGAATTGCATAAATGTAGTAGGGAGATAAAATAAAAGATATTTCTCTTTTATCAATATTGCAATAGTTTCCTTAGTGTTTCCTTGATGACGAAATGAAATAGAAAAATTACTACTTATCGAATGACGTTTGAAAAATGAAGCAGTAAAAATAAATTTTACTGTTGTACTAAGAAAGAAAACATTATCTTTAAAAACATTATCTATGAATTTAATTTTAGTTTTTTACTTTTAATTGTAAGTAACATACCGAATTAGATAATAAGAATGGAAAAGATTCTAGGAGCTAACCGTGATAATTTTTTTCATTTCACATTTTTCATTTCATACGGTTTCTTATGTACAACTATTACTATTAGGCCTGGATCCCGCGTACCAAAAAAAGTTTATTAATAACAAGCTGAAAATTTGTTAATGGCTTAACGGTGTCTAGTCGGACACACTTTGATGTATGGGAACACTGGAGCAGGGAAAGTTTTAATTGTGGAACGTGTCATCCTGACAAGTTTATGATTGTGAAAACTAGCAGGTTGTTTTACGTTTATTCAATAGCAAACTTTATTATAATATACGAAAACATGTTTGGCCGATAGATATGTTGGACATTTTAATAAGTGCGACATGTATAACATGTCAAATGACAGGAATTAGGTTGGTGGTAAATAGCAGTCTGATTCTTTCATGAGAGTTTAATGAAAGGGTAACAAACCAATTGGAACTTCTGTCCGTAAAATACATGGGACATTTTCGTAGTCTGACTTTCGAAACCTGCAACCTGTTCCACAATTAAAACTTCCGCTGTTCCAGTGTTCCCGTACATTAAATTTTGTCCGGCTAGACACCGTTAAGCTATTAACAAATTTTCAGCTTGCTATTAATAAGGTTTTTTTTGGTACGCGGGATCCAGGCTTATATCATTTATTTATTCTTTTAAAATAAAAAATAAATGATACTGTCTAAGCGAAACTATTCTGAAAATTCAATATTTAGCAATAGGGCTTTTCATCGATTGTCATTTGTTTCGACCTTTTGTCATGTGTCACATAAAATTAATATATCTACGTCATACGTCTTTGGTTTGTATCATTGGTATATACCAATAACGTACGGCATAGATATATTAATATTATGTGACACATGATAGAAGCTCGAAACAAATGACTGTGAATGAAAAGCCCTATAGATATTCATCATCACATCATCAATGGAGTTACAAATTTTCGTGAGTCTTTGTCACGTTTACTATTGCCTTTCATGTTTGTCGGTCCTGTCACTATTTTCCATTGTCTCACTCCCATTTTCTCCAGATCTTCTCTGACTGCATCTTTCCACGTTTTTCTAGGTCGTCCTACAGACCTTCTCTCATCTGGCCTTTCCCATAACACATTGTTTATATGAAGATTGTCGTTACTGTGTATCATATGCCCTACCCACCTGAGTATATTGGCCTTTATACAAGGTGAGTGGGGAGGAACGCACCAAACTTTAAGACTGTATTATAATATACGTAAAAATAATAAAAAATAACTCATATGTTGTTATTCGATTTTCATTTGTTTCCGAGATACGGGTTGTTAAAATTTTTCTTACAAACTGACGATTTATTTATTGCTCTACAACCGGTTGAGGTGTGCAAATGGTGGGTTTTAAGGTGGGTTTTAAGACATAGTTATTGCGCATGTTTTGACATACAATTATGAATTCTATATTCACCATTGGCGTGCGTAAGGGTAATAGTCTGAAATTGTTTTAAAGATAAAAATGGTACGCCACTGAAATATTTCAAATTAAAATTTTTTCTTGAATTCCTCGTTCAATTTGTGACAAAAACCTAGCTTTCCTTTTTTTCATGCTCCGCTTCGTTTTCATACAAAAAATAAAAGATCTTAACGCTTACAAAGTTTTCGACGAAGTTTCTATATGAATGTGTAGAAACTGATTTTGAATACTTTTTAAGGGTTAAGATATCTTATTTTTTGCATGAAAACGAAGCGTCGTATGAACAAATATGAAGATAGATTGTTCGTCAGAAACTGAACAGGGAATTCAAAAATAATTTTTAATTTGAAATATCTCAGTGGCGTACTATTTTTTTTTGTTTCAAAAATTTTACTATTACCCGTATGCGCGTTAATGGTAAATATAAAATTCTTAATTGTGTGTCAGAACATGCGCAATAACTATGTCTCAAAACTCACCAAATTTCATTTGCACCGCTCAACCGGTTTTAGAGCAATAAATAAATCGTCAGTTTGTAAGACAAATTTTAACACCCCGTATCTCGGAAACAAATGAAAATCAAATAATAACATATGAGTTATTTTGATTATTTTTACGTATATTATACAGTCTTAAAGTTTGGTGCGTTCCTCCACACTCACCCATATTTGATACTATATTTTCTTTTCTGAAGAGAGATTATATTATAACTCGTGATTGCATCTGCGCCTCCATTAGTTTGTTACGCTGGCTTGGCAAGGGCCATATTATATCATTTGAAAGATTTTACGTTACCATACCAGCAACTTATTGTCTTCTCTTTTTGTTAGCGTCCATGCTTCGCTTTCATACGTCCATACTGGTCGTATGATACTCTTATATATCTAAATCTTTGCACCTCGTGAGAGAAGTTTTGACTTCATGACATGTTGCATTGCAAAGAAATATCTGTTTCCTGTCATTATTCGCGTTTTAACTTCTCGATCTGTTTTGTTGTCATTGGTGATTGTTGCTCCTGGATTACCTAGATCTAGATATTAAAATTCTTTAACCACTTCTCGAAGTTATAATCGTTCATAACAATATTTTATAATCAACTATTTGTAATGGGAAATAAACCACAATTTTACCAAAAAAATGATTTTGTTAACGTTATATTGACAGTATCTATTATTTTGTATTTTGACAACGACACCCGACTTAGGCATCGAAACGTTAATAAAATCATTTTTTTGGTAAAATTGTGGCTTATTTCCCACAAGGAAATAGCTTCAGAACAACATTTAGAAATATTTTTCTGTACTCGACGTCATACTTTTTTTGAGACGACCATGTATTTTATTTTGTCTTCATTTATTTTTAGACCGATATTTAATGCAACTTCTTCGGCAAGAGCCAGAATAGGTGAAATGTGTTAATCATTTTAAGCACGATAGAGTCGACAACTTAAATAGTAAAACCTAAAAGACAACGTTTGAGCACTATGCCGTCACTTGTCAATGGCACATGCGTCGACAGTGGCTCATCAAACTTTCCACTTATGCACGGGAAAAATAAATTAAAGTTACATACACCATTTTGAGCGGGGTTAGGCCTTTTTTTGGACCAATTATACTGTAGTTCCTAGTTCCTCTGTAACCTTAGAACCGTTAGTTTGAGGAGAATTATGCATAGAACCTTTTTTGTTTAATATGTAATGTACAACATTTTTTTATATAATATTATTCACCCTAAACTGCATAGTTTTAGAAATATTGACGAAAACCCTAAAAAACTACTAATTTGTCGACTTCTCCCCCACCTCCCCCCAAACCGACGATCATAATGGTGTAATTTTTTACTGAGCAATATGTGGACCATATAGAATAGTTTGGTGTTGAAGGATAACTTTCACTTTGGATGTCTAGGTTTGGATCTAGTTATATATCATACAATCATACTAATATTGCTCTTTTTCATTTTTCTAAAATCCCTAAACACGCCCGCTTACATAAGCGGTCAAAACAAAAGTACGAGTCCGATTTGGCTGATATTTTGACATAGGCCGTCTAAAGAAATATATGTTACGCTAGGGTAGATTTCTCATCAAAAACATTGAGGCATTCGAGATGTGTGGTGCTACAGGAGAATGTGGAAAATACCATGGACAGAAGGAGTAACAAATCAATATGTTTTGCTGAAGATGGGGAAGGAATGCGAAGTCATAAAAACCATACAAACAGAAAAACTGAATTATCTAGGCCACATAATGAGAGGAGAAAAGTACTCTCTGCTAAGACTCATAATCCAAGGAAAAATCTCGGGAAAGAGAAACGTGGGACGTAGGAGGATTTCCTGGTTGCGAAATTTAAGGGAGTGGTACGGGTGCAGTTCAATACAGTTGTTCAGAGCTGCCTGCAGCCAACAAAGTTAAGAAGATTGCTGTGATGGTAGCCAACCTCCGATAGGAGACGGTACTGCAAGAAGAAGATACTGCCATTGAGCGGAGAGGCTAAGTATTTATCGGAGCACCCACGTAATCCCTCTTTAAATTCCAATTGAACCAGCAACATAAAAACATATAGTCCACACAACTGAAATCTTATTAATAATTTCACATAATATGTACATGCCTCTATTGTAAATAATTGATTCTTCATTTTATAAGATAAACTAGAACAGCGGTTCTCAACCTTTTTGAGTGATGTACCACCTACAGTTATTTTTATTATTTTTGGTACCACCTATATTTTTAAATTGTATTATCAATACTTACTAAGTACTACTATTTTAATTTTTTCTCTGTTTTGTGTACCACCGCCAATAATGATATGTACCACCAGTGGTACATGTACCACAGATTGAGAACCTCTGAACTAGAACATAACATTGTATCTGTCTTAATAAATAACTTTCGTAAAAGTGCCTCAAACAAGTTAAAATTCTGAAGAACAAGTTATTTAGCGTCAGTTTAAATTATATAACTTCCCGTAACTAAGTGTATAGAAAAAAGAGGGTACGTGACTCCTAAACAAAGTAAGTTTTTCCGTCGAAAAGAATCTCCTCGCTGTACATTATAAGAACCTCATGGGAAAGTTTAAGGTATGAGCGTGAGCCAATTAAGTCCCGACCTGTAATTTAATCTTGAAAGTAGAGGTTCGCCTTGAGCGAGTAAATGGAGTGAGTACATATACACAAAGTTTTATATACGACAGTCTTGATTTATTTCGACAGTTTAATATTTCATGCAACTTCCGAATGAATTATGTGTTTTGAGGGTTGCATAATTCGCTTAAAAGCATTAAATAAAACTATAATTTACGGGCCAGGCAACGAGGTGAGATAAAACAAGGCGGCTTTATCTGTTTATTGCTTCTGGAAATAAGCTTAAAGAAATTCAATTCATTTAAATGTTACTTTGTGTACATAGAGTAATAAAAGACCTGTGAAAAGAAGTGATTCAACACACAAACAAAAAGAAGCAATGAAGTACTATTTGAATACAACAGCAGCAAATATACGTTATGTACACATATCCCCACCTAACATTACAAAAATTTTAGGGACGGACCCCCCTTATCACTCAGGGATATGAAAAATAGCTTACGACCGAATTTTAGACCTACCTAGTATACATTATTTAAATTCATAAAAATCGGTCAAGCCGTCTCGGAAGAGTATGGCAACTAACACTACGACAGGAGAATTTTATAGATTTAAATATATAGTTGGCTATTAAAAAATAGGGGTTGGTGATAGAGGGGTGAAAATTAGGAGTTGTGTGTATTTTTTAATGTTTCATCATATAAAATTAAGGTAGATAATTTTTTCCAAAAAAAAAAATCAAAAATTATGTCAGGTGGGCAACCACCTTATAACTTATGGGTATGAAAACTAGATTACAACCTATTCTCAGTCCTACGGGATAAGCATCTAAAATTTCATAGAAATCGGTCAATCCATTTCTTAGTATGATGACATGACATAAGAAGTATAGAATAGAATAGAATAGAAATTAATATGCTTTATTGATATGTACAATTTTATCGACAAAGCTTGTAAAAAGTCAAGAAAACAAAACAATAACAATCCGATTTACTAAAATTACCTAAATCGTCAATATTTTTACAATAATAATGAAGTTAAACAGAAATAATCAGTAAAACAGATTATATTCGTAGATATATTATATAATTCGTAAATAATTTTTTTTTTCGATTATAGGGCCATCTATTGGCAACTAGAATAAATGTTATAAATGTCACCTATGAAATGTAATCACCGACGTGCGTTTTTTCTGTCACATACAATTTAATGCGTTAGAATGAAATCAAAAAACTGTGACTCACTGAAAGATGCTCACGAGAAAAAGCATAAAAATTACTTTTTATTGATTTTTTTAAATACGTTGAAAACATGTCTTCTTTCATATGTGATTTCCACAGAATTGCTGTATCGTTATTATTTTCTGAGCAATAACATTGCAAAAAGAGCTCTATGGGATAAACAAATTAAATAAAATTTAAACTAATTGACGAATCGTCTTAATTTTTTTTGTATTATATGGACTGTTTTACTCTACTTTTCATGCAATAGCAAAGTTTTTAGTTCATTTTCGCAAAATTTATAGCAAATTTTTGATCTTCGAAATTTTAGTCTTATTTTGCAATTTCCGAAGCAACAAATTATCGCACCAAAATTTAAAAACTGCCATTTTAAACCTTTGCTCATCTACTAAAACATGAATTGCCATGTTTGATCCTAATTTGTTAATAACTAAAATTCTCGTCCGAACTGTGACGGGCATTATTGTATTTATAATGTATTAGGTATATAGTACCCAAAAAATTCATTTGCAACCTGTCTGGTCATGTGTCTCGACAAAAATCTTTACTACTCTGGACTATTATCTTTATAATATCTATTCACTATCTTTATATTCATTATTTGTATTACTACTAATAGCTTTACGATTATTTAGTATAGCAAAAGTTTAGTAAAACAAAAAAAAAACAGTAAAATCCTGTATAAAAGGTATATTTAAAAACCCTCAAAAGGGCCACATCAAAATCACATAACTAGTTTTCGACTGGTTTACCAGTCACCATCAGTGCTTACGTGCAATGTACATTCTAACCACCAAGATAGTATTTAACAAAAATATTAGGGTCAAAGCCCAGTAAAAGAAGTCTGTCTAGGAAATATTGGTTTAAAAAGCTACATAAAGTATGGATGTTTAAAATATTAAATCTGCCCCAGGTAACATCTGAGATGTGGATTTGACATTCAACATGTAAACAAGTCAAATACACATCTCAGATGTTACCTGGGGCAGATTAGCTTAATATTTTAAACATCCATATTTTATGTAGCTTTTTAAACCAATGTTTCCTAGATGGACTTGTTTACTGGGCTTTGACCCTAATATTTTTGTTAAATACTATCTTGGTGGTTAGCATGTACATTGCACGTAAGCACTGATAATGACTGGTAAACCAGTCGAAAAATAGTTATGTGATTTTGATGTGGCCCTTTTGAGGGTTTTTAAATATACCTTTTATACAGAATTTTACTGCTTTTTTGTATTACATGGTATACAGTCAACCACAGGAAAACTTTTTCCTTGTGAATTTTTAGTAAAACAATCATAATTCCTCAATATTTCTTGTTTTTCCATGAAAATGCGTAGCTAGATAATGGTAAATGTAATTTTTTCCATCTGCTGTTAGGGAGCGTTCAAGTATTACGTAACACGATTTTTAAAGATTTTTGACCCCCTCCCCCTACGTAACGCACTGTAATGGGCGTTTAACTATTGCGTAATGCAATTTTTGAAGATTTTTGACCCTCCCCCTCCTCCCAACCTGTGTTACGTAATACTTGAACGCTCCCTTAAGCTAATAGAAGTAATAAAACAAAATAAAGAGTATTATATATAACGTTATACCGGGTGTCCACTTATATTTTCCCCCATTTTAACTGCCTATAACTTCTAAACGGCTAAAGATAGAAATATGCGGTTTTCGCTGAAATGTTTTATTTTAGTAAAAGTTTTGTCTGAATGGATTGAATTTTTTATATAGCTTTCAAATACGAAAAGAAAAATGGCGGATTTTTAAAAAAACGTTGTTGACTTTTTTTTAATGGAACACCCAGTATATTTTTTGTAAGTTAAAAGAAAGGTTATTCACCTATCCAGCAATATAAAGTTTTTCAAAATAGGTTGTCAAATCACTGAGTAATTAATTTTTAAAATGAGCGGTGCAACGTGGATATCACATACCTAAATAACATATCTAAGCAAAATGATAATAATATGTTATGTGATTTCCACATTGCATCTTTCATTTTAAAAATTATTTGCTCACTCATTTGACAACCGATTTGAAAAAATTTAATATCGCTTGATAGGTAAATGACCGTTTTTTCAAGTTGCAAAAAATATACTGGGTGTTTCAATAAAAAAAGTCAACAACGTTTTTTTTCCAAAAATCCGCCATTTTTTATTTAAAAGCGACATAAAAAATGGTCATTTACCAAAAAACTTGAAAAAAACGGTCATGTCCCTATCCAACGATATAAATTTTTTTAAAATCGGTGGTCAAATGACTGAGCAATTAATTTTTAAAATGAGAGATGCAATGTGGAAATCACATAACACAATATCAGTTTGCTTAGTTATGTTATTTAGGTATGTGGTATCCACGTTGCACCTCTCATTTTAAAAATTAATTACTCAGTGATTTGACAACCGATTTTGAAAAACTTTATATCGCTGGATAGGTGAATGACCTTTCTTTTAATTTACAAAAAAATATACTAGGTGTTCCATTAAAAAAAAGTCAACAACGTTTTTTTAAAAAATCCGCCATTTTTCTTTTCGTATTTGAAAGCGATATAAAAAATTCAGTCGATTCAGACAAAACTTTTACTAAAATAAAACATTTCAGCGAAAACCGCATATTTCTATCTTGAGTTTAGAAGTTATAGGCAGTTAAAATGGGGAAAATATAAGTGGACACCCGGTATATAAAATATATACAGGGTGTCCCAGACTAATTTACCCACGCTATATCTCTTAAACGAATAGAGATTTTCGAATGGGACAAAAGGTGATATATTCTACTTGTAATACACTTTAATATGGCGTACAAAAAAATCATCCCTTAAATAATCATCCCTTAGTTACAACCCCTAACTTTAATTTTTTTAATAGCACCCTGTATATTTTTTTTTAGTTTTGGATGTGGTCTTTTATCGTCTATTCAACACATTTTTTGAAAATAAAATCGGTTCGTAAATAACCTAGAAACTATCAGTTTATTTTTGTTAAATTGTGTGTCCCAGACTAATTTATCCAGGATATATTTCTTAAACGAATAGAGATTTTCGAATGGCACAAAAACTGATCTATTCCATTTGTAATACACTTTCATATGGCGTAGAAACAAATCATCCCTTAAATATTCATCCCTAACTTACAGGGTGCTATTTAAAAAAAAGAAAGTTAGGGGTTGTAACTAAGGGATGAATATTTAGGGGATATTTTTTTCTACGCCATATTAAAGTGTATTACAAATGTAATAGATCAGTTTTTGTCCCATTTAAAAATCTCTATTCGTTTATGAAATATAGCCTTGATAAATTAGTCTGGGACACAGAATTAACAAAATTAAACTGATATTTTCTTGGTTATTTACGAACCGATTTTATTTTCAAAAAAGTGTTGAATAGACGATAAAAGACCACATCCAAAACTATAAAAAAATATACAGGGTGCTATTAAAAAAATTAAAGTTAGGGGTTGTAACTAAGGGATGATTTTTTTGTACACCATATTAAAGTGTATTACAAGTAGAATATATCACCTTTTGTCCCATTCGAAAATCTCTATTCGTTTAAGAGATATAGCGTGGGTAAATTAGTCTGGGACACCCTGTATAACGGGACAAGTGACAAAAAATCAATATTTCTGTTTTTTCATTACAATGGTCATGCAACAATGCCGTTAATTTGCATTATGGGCCAAGTTATAGTTGCATTGGAAACAGCTCTAAATAAATTCAAAAAATAGCGTCCGCCGTTAAGTATAGTATTCCGTTTCCTAATAAAAACTTATTTTTCTCGATTGTGTATTTTTGTCACTTGGCCCATTATATATCTCCATCCTTCAAATAGTTTGATATTTTTTAAAAGTAAGTTGACAAACTAATACACAGTAATATTGCAATATGAATCGATTGAGGGAGCCACCCTGCGTCGAAATCAGGTATTGGCTGTCAACGGCCATGGCTAGAAGGTCGTTATCGACATGAGGACGGACGTTAATGACGAAAATCATGGAGCAGCAAAGTTTAATGCGTTTTATATCATACGCACGGCTGGAGAGTCATTAAAATACACACCCGCACGTTTCCAACGGAGCGATTTTATTCCGGGGTGTGAGTTTTAAAGTTACACTTTTGTAAGCGTCGGCATACTTTGCGAAAATTAGTCTCATAATAAAACACAGGTGTGAATGCTTACTAAACATTTACAGAAAGGCGTAGATGCAAATTACTGCAACGTTTCGTTATTCTTAAAATAATGTCTACGAAAAAATAGAAATGGTTTATGGTAGGAGAGCCCAAGCGGGCGTTTTTGCAGTTACTCGAGCACGTCAGATTATCACATGGGGAGAAACCTTGTACCCTGTAAATGTACCTATACCATATATTGGTCCTTAACACCGGGGAATTCATTAAGGGGGATCGAAAAAAAAATCTATTCTTAGAAAAGCTCGAAATCGTCGGATTAAGATAAGGTAAGTTAAGTACATGCAAAAGAGTGTGTATTTCAAAAATCTGACGATTTAAGCGGAGCGGCGAATCACAAAGTTTCGGGTCATTCCATTTCAACTCACTCAATTTTGGAGCAAAAAAAATTTTGGACCTCCGATTTGTCTGAAAACTGGTATATAGCTTCTGCGGGACGTAAAAATAAGATATTTAAGGTCAAAAAATCTTCTTCTTCTTTTTTTCTCAAAATGTTATTTTTACAATGTTTATTTATACAAATTTGCATTTTCTATTGTAAAGTATCAATGGAAAACATTATCTTTTAATAGAAGGGACTCAAAAATGTCATTATATGGCATTATAACAAGTTACTTTGATTCAAAACAAGCTTTTGATTAAATTTTATAGTGTAGAAAACGTTAAAATACCGTTTTTACATTTTTCTCCATTCCCAAAATACATCATAATCGATTTGGCTTAAAATTTGCTCACAGATAGACAAAACATAGGACTTTAAGTGGTGAGAAGGATTTGAATTATATTACAATACTAAAAAGGTTACATGCAATAATATAGTCAAAACTATAGGCGTCTACTGTAAGTACAATTAACTCGAAAATATCGACCTCACGACAAAAATTGTTAAAAATAAATTGTAATAATTATAAATACGATTTATTTGAAACAATTTCAGTTCCTACCATTTTTGTCGAAAAGTTAAAAATGGCGGAGATATTGAGCAAAACAGGTTCTCCTTTAAAATCAAGATGGCGGCTAACGTAACGGTGGAATTTATTCGTGATTTTAAATTTAGGCTACTATTGACTCCCCTAAAGATCAGAAAAATAAAATTTTGAGCAGCTCGGCATTCAAGGTCAAATGCTATCCCGACTGGACTAATATATACTTTTGAGTCTGATATTACTGCATGTAACTTTTTTGGTATTCTAATATAATTCAAATCCTTCTAACCACTTAAAGTCCTATCTCTTGGCTATCTGTGGGCAAATTTTCAGCCAAATCGATGATGATTTATTTTGGGAATGGAGGAAAATGTAAAACACGGTATTTTAACGTTTTCTACACTATAAAATTTGATCAAAAGCTTGTTTTGAATCAAAGTAACTTGTTATAATGCCATATAATGAGATTTTTGAGTTCCTTCTATTAAAATATTATGTTTTCCATTGATACTTTACGATAGAAAATGCAAATTTTTATAAATAAACACCAAATCACTGTAAAATCGCATAAAATAACATTTTGAAAAAAAAAGAAGAAGAAGATTTTTTGACCTTAAATATCTTATTTTTACGTCCCGCAGAAGCTATATACCAATTTTCAGACAAATCGCATGTCCAAAATTTTTTGCCTGAGTGATTTGACATGGAGTGTACCTTTCACAAAAAAAAGCGAATACTTCGCGAAATGAACGTCAGATCGAAAAACTAAAAAAGACGTTTCTACTTCTACTAAAATACGTTTCTACACACTAAAAAATAAATTTAAGTATGTGTTTGAGTAAATCATTTTGAAGAAATGTGTACAATGACAGACGATTCTGAACAGCATAAGACCTTGCCAGGCGAGGGGAAAGATTAGGGGTTTTTCCTAAAATTACTTTTTTTTGCATCGAACAAAGTTTTTTTTTAGGTTTTTTGAATCATTCCAAACAGACAAGGTCTTTAGTGACTTTTTTCTTAGGTTAATAGTTTTTGACATATACGCGATTAAAAATTTTAAAAATTGCGAAATCGGCCATTTTTAACCCTGAATCGGACATTTAACTGAAACTTTCAATATTGCCAAGGTAGGCTGATATTCTTTAAACATCGATAGATGAAATTCCGAAGATTTTTTTCAATACAATTTTGAAAACCCCTTTGTTTTTTAATTTCTAATTAAGCGGGCTAATTAAGAGACACTGTATTGTAAGCTGAGGACGTTTGAGTTTGCATAAATTCATTATCTCGAGAATGGGCAAATTTGAAGAGAAATCCTCAGACAGGTCGAGTTTTTTTTTAAATTAGGACTTTTTGGCATATTTATAATACTAGTGACGTCATCAATCTGGGCGTGATGACGTAATCGATGATTTTTTTAAATGAAAGTAGAGGTCGTGTTATAGCTCATTTGAAAGTTTATTTAATTCTCTATTCTAATTTATTATTATTTATTATTTAATTCTAATAGAAAAAAATGATTGTTGGAAATGGAAAATTAAATTAAAAAATGGAAAGTCTCCCACTTTATGGAAAACTTAACTTAACTTTTTTTGGTTTTAGGACCTGCTCTGCACAACCCAATAGGTCCACATAACGCTCGAGTAACTGCAAATTTAGCATACGTTTCTCCCCTACTATGATCTTCAGTTTTTACTATTGAAAAATCATATTTTTAAAGTAATATTTCAAATAAATATTGGGATGGGAGCAAATAAACAATATCTCCCTTCATTTAAATCTCTCTTGTGCCCTTGTTTCCCATTGTCTTATATTCATATGCTTCAGGTCGTCTTCCACGTCATTAAACCAGGTCGTTCTGGGCCTCCCTTTTTTGCCTTCCTATCGGCTTCCATTTTATTTGCTGTTTTTGAATCTTGTTGCCTTTTGCATTCTGAACCTTTTCTTGTGAATCATACAGATCAGACTATACAGACAGCAATCATAAAGACCAATGACAACATGTCAAGGCCAATTGAAATACAACGAGGGGTCAGACAGGGTAGTGTGCTATCACCGATACTATTTAACGTATACTCTGAGTTAATATTTGCGAACGCTTTATCGTACTCTTCAGAAGGAATCAGGATAAACGCTCAAAGAGTAAATAACATCCGCTATGCAGATGACAGGGTATTAATGACTGATTCGGACCATAATCTGCAGATACTGTTAAATAGGTTTACTGAGAGTTGTGAAAAAATGGGGATGAAGATCAATACTGAAAAAACCAACAAAAATTTATCCTTTCCATTATAGTGAACAACCAGCAGCTTGAATACGTAAACCAATACAAATATCTTGATTGCTGGTTTAACAATCAACTTGATTATAAACAAGAAGTTAGAGCGAGAATAGAGGTAGCCAGACAAGAGTTTTTCAAAATGAAAAGCGTATTTTATGCTGCTTATTTACCAGCAGCATTAATACCAGCCTTAGATGTCGTTTGCTGCATTGCTATGTGTTGTCATTATTTTGTATGAAACGGAGGCCTGGGCACTCAACATAACACTGATGAACAAGTTAGAAGTTTTGAACTCTGGGTTTATAGAAGAATCTTGAAAATATCTTGGACAACCCACACCACCAACGAAAATATTCTGAGGAGAATAGGTACAGACAGGAAACTGCTAAAAATCATTAGAGTCAGAAAAGTTAGCTACCTGGGACGTATAATGAGAAACGAAAATTACCGAATATAATAGAATAGAAATATGCTTTATTGTCACTGAAAATACAAATTTTATGGACAAAGCTTAATTAAAGTCAGAAAAAATAAATAAATAATATCTAACAATAACAATAACAAATACAATTTTCTGAAATTTGAAAAATCGTCAATATAAAAAAAATATACATAAATACAAAATATAAGTTAATAAAGTAAAGAAAAAAAACAAAACAAAATCGATATATTGCAACAATTTATAGAAATTGCAAAGTGAATATACAACAAAGTAAACTATTTATAGACATAGGAACTAATAAGTTTAAGCTGCTGCATGTGACACCCAAATATAGATAAGTTTGGTTACTTGTACATTACTGTAATTTCTTAGTTAGTCATTAAGAAACTCTTCTACTGAATAATATGGTCTTTTAGATAGATGAGCTTTTGTCATTTTACGGAACTTGGGGAAAGATGTTGCAGATTTGATTTGTAAAGGAAGATGGTTGTATAGTTTTTTTGCGGAATATAATATAGATTTCTTTACTAAATCATAGGACGGGATCGGTAAATAGACATCAAAATTTGAATTTCTGGTGGAGTAGTCAAGACGAGGCCTTGCTGGAAAGACATGCATGGGTTTACGAATTAAGCAAACAGTTTCTAAAATATATAAAGATGTAAGGGTTAAAATGCCGTGATCTTTGAAGTATCTTCTGCAATGTGTTGTTCTTCTGAGGCCAAACAGATACCTTATTGCTCTTTTTTGTAATTTAAAAATAACATCTAATTGGGCAGCTGTACTAGAACCCCAAAAAGGAAGACCATATCGAAGATGAGACTCGAACAAAGAAAAATATGTTAGTTTAGAAGATGCTAAATTGAGTTCTTTCGAAACAGATCTTATAGCATAGCAGGCTGAGGCGAGTTTCTTACTTAACAAATCGATATGAAGGGACCATTTGAGGTTGCTGTCTAAAAAAATACCAAGAAATTTTACAGAGTCTACGGTAGAGATCTGGCTGTTATTAACAAGTAGGGGTTGAAGAGCACTTTTATAGGATAATGCTACTGTCTTATCCACGTTAAAAGAGAGTAAATTAGAGCCAGACCTGGTTTTTATCGTAAGCAAATCAGAAGTTATAGTTGCATGAAGAGATGCAATAGTTGAGTTGCTCCAAGTGATACTGGTATCATCAGCAAAAAGAAAAATTTTTCCATCGATTTTTAAGTTAGTGATGTCATTTATAAAGATAAGGAACAGTAGAGGACCCAATACTGAACCTTATGGTACTCCACATACAATGTTTTTGAGACTAGAGTCAGTATTATTTGCTCTAACTAGTTGTTTCCTATTATTCAAGTAAGATTGGAACCAATTCAAAGAAATACCTCGAATCCCATAGAAATTTAGTTTTTTAATCAAAATGTCGTGATTTACACAATCAAAAGCTTTGGCATAGTCACAGAAAACAGTGACAGTATAAAGATTATTGTTTAGTGCTTGGTAAACCTCATGAAGCACAGAAAACAAGGCATCAGTGGTACATTTATTAGTTAAAAAGCCGAACTGATTTTGGGATAAGATATTGTTATCAATGAGAAAGGACATAAGACGGGTTTTTATGAGTCTCTCAATAATTTTTGAAAGTACCGGTAGTAAGGCAATAGGTCTATAGTTGCAAGCATTATATTTTTCACCACCCTTATGAAGGGGAATAATAATGGCTATTTTTAGGCACTCTGGGAATTTGCCTCTTTCAAAGGAATCATTAATTAGTGAGACGAGGATTTTCAACACATTTTCTGTGAGATTTGAGAAGATTTTTATGGATAGTCCATCAGTACTACATGATGATTTGCTTTTGATAATATTGATAGTTTGGATCAGTTCAGATATATCGATTGGTCTTAAAAAGAATGAATTCGAGAACACTCCTGAATTGGGGAGATAGAAAATGGGATCTTTTTGTGGCAAAATAGTAGAAGTTATATTTTTACTCACATTAACGAAATATTCGTTTAGATTTTCCGGGTCTGGAAGGGCAAATGTTTAAACTGCGTGAGTTCTGATCGCGCAACTGATCATCCAGGGTATGATTAAAGGAAAACGGGGTCCCGGTAGGCGTCAAATTTCATGGCTTAGAAATATTAGGGCCTGCACTACTGGACCGTCTTGATTCAACATCTTTGTTTAGAGCCGCATTGGACAGAGACATATTTGCCAGTGTAGTCGCTAACCTCCACTAAAGAAGAAAGGACCAAAAAAAGAAGAAGTTGCCTCTGGACGTATTCCAGACATGACTGTCCTTTCACAAACCTTACAATATCATACTCTTCATTCATTTTATTAACCTCGCCGTTTCTTCTGATTCTCCATGTGCCGTCTTCCTCTTGAACCGGACCATATACTTTTCTCAGTATCTTTCTCTCGAATGTCCTGAGTTGGGCTGTATCTTTTTTCGTCGTTATCCGGGTTTCACAAGCATAGGTTACTACGAGTCTAATCAATGCTCTGTAGATAGTCATTTTGGTTCTTTTGTCTAATAATTTCGATGTTATCAATCTCATATTAACATAGTATGTACTATTCCCACTGGAAAAACGTGCATTAATTTCGCTACTTACGGAATTCTTCTGATTGATTTCTGTGCCCATACATACGTTTAATAGTATAATAACACGTTTAATAGTTTCATTGCCAAGTGTTGTTTTCACGGTCATGTACTTTGTTTTTATTTCGTTTTTTTAAGCCTTCTTTTTCGTGCTTTACGAGTAGGATCAATTTACTTGAACACTTCAATTATTACCGCCTTGTTCCGATAAATGATAGCTAAATCGTCTGCATATGCAGTAATTTGTACTGTATTAGTATTTATATAGCCTGATACATTGGTTTTTCTGATAACTACCTCAAGAACTAGGTTGAACAGCATGGGCGTAGTTGCAAATTATTCCAACATTTTGTTATTTCCAAAATCATGTTTACGAATAATATCATTTTTCTACGAGTGTGCAAAAATGTTTACTTTAGTGCACGCAATTTATGTAGTTTAAAAAATGTTTTATTTTTTAATTTTTTTTTTAAATTCAGTGCGGAAAAGTAATGCGGAAAAATAAAACTTTCTAAACTACATAAAATGCGTGCACGAAAGTAGACATTTTTGCACATTCGTAGAAAAATGATATTATTCGTAAACATGATTTTGGAAATATGTAACAAAATGTTGGAAAAATTTGCATCTACGCCCATGTTGTTCAACATAGTCCTTGAGGTAGTCATCAGAAAAACCAATGTATCCGGCTATATAAATACTAATACAGTACAAATTACTGCATATGCAGACGATTTAGCTATCATTTATCGGAACAAGGCGGTAATAATAGAAGCGTTCAAGTAAATTGATCCTATAGTCTGGGCTGATTATCGGAGAATGGGCCATTTTTGGGAAAAGTTATTTACCAGCAATTTTATTGCTGGAATCGAATTATAAGATCCTATATATTAATAATATAGGTATGCAAAGTCCTCAGATAGTGTGCTACTTTTTTTATAAACAAAATGGCGCACGAAGATCGTGTTTTTTTCAATTATTGCTCTATAACTCCGAAGATTTTAACTTTACAACAAAAACACGCAAATAAAAATTCACCGTGATTAAATTCTGCATAGAGAAGCGTTTTTTCCGATCTGCTTCGACGAAAATTTTCCTCGGAAAATGTGGGGTTTCCCAACAAAATCTTTAATTTTCAAATAAAGTTGTAGATAAGTAATTATTTACCAATAATTAAATAATTTGATGACCTAAAAGCCTTTTTGGTTTAGATTATAGTTCCAGAAGCTGATGAAAATTAAACGAATATATTAGCAACAATTCATTTGTAAATTAATAATTTACGGTCGCAATAATAACCAAAATAATTATGATACACTGATCAAGCTTTGAAATCTTATAAAGATGAGATGCCTATTTAATATTTTGTCGACAAAATATGAATTTTTTATTTTTTTTGCATAATCTTTAAGTGTTAAAAAAAATAGTTATAAACAAATTAACGTTTCTCAGAAAGTTTTATTATATTATAATTTAAAAAAATAGCTAAAATGGGCATTTTAAATATCTTTAAAATGAATGCTTTAAGAGTTTTTGGCAGCCATTTGTAAAAAAGTTATGAAACAGCAAATAATCATACGATGACTACTGTGTTTATACTTTTTTTTAATTCTTTCAAAGCGTAGAAGTGAGTTTAAAGTACAAGCTAATTATTTACAAAAAAATATCGATTATCAGTTTAATAGTTATATTTTAAATAAAGATTATAAATATATTTTTTTGTAATTTACACGCGCGAAAGTAGAGTAACACAGTACTGTAGCTAACATTTTCACTCGAAGCGACGACCGGCCGCGTGATGTACACTTTTAATAAATAATGCATGCTGCGTGTCATTCGCTTCGAGTGAACATTTTAGCTCCGACTCTGTATCAGGCTTACGTTTGCGCTAAAAATTACAAAAAAAAAGTGTTTTTAATTTTTGATTAAAATATAACCATTGCAGTAATTTTTGACATTCTTTGTGAGTAATTAGGTTGTACCATAGACTCACTTTTAAGCTTTGAAACAATTAAAACTAATTATAAACAACGGAGATTTCGTATATTAACTTTGCTGTTTCATAACTTTTTTGCAAATGGTTGGAAAATTTTTTTAAAACATTCATTTTCAAGACCTATGAAATACGCGTTTTAAGTATTTATTTAAATTAGAATATAATGAACAATTTCTGAGAAATGTTAATTTGTTTATAACAATTTTTTTTAAACATTTAAAGCTTATGCAAAAAAATGAAAAATTTATATTTTGTCGACAAAATATTAAATAGGCATCACACCTTTATAACCGTTCTAAGTTTGATCAATGTCTCATAATTATTTTGGTTGTTATTGCGACTGTAAATTGTTAATTAACAATTGAATTGTTGCTAAAATATTCGTTTCATTTTCACCGGCTTCTGAATTTATAATCTATAACAAGAAAGCTTTTATTTCACCAAGCTATATAATTATTAATAAATAATTACTGGCCCAAAAAATTTATTTGAAAATTCGAGATTTTGTTGGGAAAACCAACATTTTCCGAGGAAAATTTTCGTCGGAGCAAATCGGGAAAAACATGTCTCTATGCAGAATTAAATTGGGGTGAATTTTTTTTGAGTGTTTTTGCTGTAAAGTTAAAATCTTCGGAGTTATAGAGCAATAATTGAAAAAAATAAGATTTGTCGGCGCCATTTTGTTTATAAAAAAAGTAGCACACTATATGCGGACTTTGCATACATATATTAATAATATATAGGATCTTATAATTCGATTCCAGCAATAAAATTGCTGGTAAATAACCTTTCTTTGTACTTTACTAATTAGACCAGCGTATTATAACTATTTTTTTTTCAAAATTTAAAGATTATGCAAAAAAAAGAAAAATTTATATTTTGTCGATAAAATATTAAATAAGCATCTCATCTTTATATTCTTTATAAGTTTGATCAATGTATCATGATTATTTTGTTTATTATTGCGATCGTAATTTGTTAATTAACAATTGAATTGTTGCTAAAATATTCGTTTAATTTTCACCGGCTTCTGGAATTACAATCTATACCAAGAAAGCTTTAATGTCACTAAGTTATTTAATTATTGATTAATAATTACTTACCTAAAACTTTATTGGAAAATTAGAGTTTTTGTTATGAAAACCCGCATTTTCCGAGGAAAATTTTCGTCGGAGCAAATCGTGAAAAACATGTCTCTATGCAGAATTTAATTGCGGTGAATTTTTATTAAGCTGTTTTGGTTGTAAAGTTAAAATCTTCGGAGTTATAGAGCAATAATTGAAAAAAATACGATTTGTCGGCGCCATTTTGTTTATAAAAAAAGTAGCACACTATCTGCGGACTTTGCATACCTATATTATTAATATATAGGATCTTTAATAACTTTTCCATGAATTTTGCTAATTAGCCCAGAGTACTACTCGTAAAGCACGAAAAAGAAGGCTTAAAAAAAAACGAAATAAAAAAAAAGTACATGACCGTGAAAACAACCCTTGACAATGAAACTATTAAACGTGTTATTATTATTATACTATTAAACGTGTGGATGCCTTTACATGTCTGGGCACAGAAATCATCCAATACGAAGAGTAGCTGAAATGCAGATTTCTGGAAGGAGTAGGAGAGGAAGACCAAAGAAGACGTGGGGGGAGACGATTAGGCAGGACATGTTGGTAAAGGGGATTAATATTGATATGACCCAGGATAGAATTGTGTGGAGAAATGCAATTAGGGAAGCCGACCCCGCATAGGGATAAGGCAAAGAGAATGATGATGTATTTTCATATTAATTAAATTAATTGATTAAGATTTGGTCATTTTTTAAAGACTCATAGAAAAAATATTATTCCTAACTCTTGCAAAAAGTCTCTTTTCCGCACTCGACTGCTTGCCGAACTCCCTCTTCGCGTTGTTCGGCAAACTGCAGTCGCGTGCGGAAAAGTATGACTTTCTGCACTTGTTACGAAAATAACTATTTCTGTTTTTGCTATTAAACAATCATATTTTTAACCCTACATCTAATACAGTCTTCTCACTTTATGTCTTGATTTAAAAGTCGCTAGGGTCTTTTATATTCAACTCCAATAAATATATGCTCTTAAGAAAGCCTACTCTCCGTTTAGGACATACATTTTTGGTACGTGAACATTTTTCCTTTGCACTTTCGCAGAACCTAAATGTTGTCTATCCGCTTTGCCCATTTTTCAATGATAATATCTGAGTGAGCAATGTCCAGTCAGAACACTCATGAAACACTGAGTTTGGTCTTCTTTCAATACCATTTTTTCGTAGAGAGGAAAATGTTGTAGCAAACTTTTTATTTGCCTTTAGCCTGGAACATCTCCCAGGAGCCTACACTCTTTTACTATGTATGTTTTACATAGTAAACTATGTATGTTTTAAATTTGACCCATCAGTATAAAATATGAGGTCACTTCTTGTAACTTCTGAATTTCGTTTTGTGTTAACTCAAATATAAAATTTATTTTCAGTTCGAAATATTGTTTTGTAGGCCTAATGTCTGTGGGCATCTCTAAGGATTCTTTCAGTTTTCAAAATCTCTAGATGACCAGTTAAATTGCCGGATTCACATCATGAGTCAGTAGTAGCCTGAAGATACATCTTATAAATAAAAAACAAATATTTAGATTTTTTTGGGATTGTACAAATGGGAAAAATGGCAAAAATTTACTATTTAATAATTGTAATGTTTACTACAAAATAATTTGTAAACATAAAAGGAACTAAAGGATAAAAACTAATTTTCTATTATATTTTCAAATAAAATCCATTTCACTAATCTTTTCCTAAAAAAAAACGCCCCGTCGCGGGAAATTGATTAAGGATCAGTAGAGTTGGACATTTCTGGCGTAAAACCTCAGCACAATTTTAAAGTAAATGATCCAAAAATCTGAAAAAACGGGTCAACTTATATTCCCTACCGAGTTAAGTAAAGCCGAACTAAAAACTTAATGTTAATCTTATTAACGCCCTCATAAAATTACACCACCATCTTCTCACACAAGTTTTACGAAGGTCTCCACGCTCCTTAAGCACGTCCTAAATTTTCGACTCGGCGGGTCCAGAGTCACTCACCCCACAACCCCTCGTTCCCAACCCCCTTCTAAGGGTAACTAGACGCTTGATAATTCATCACATCAGCCGTGACCGTGTGTCGACGTCTTTACGGTCATGGACAGCAGTCGTTCTATTTTTACTGCAGGGATTTTAATATAAAACCGACAATACCTTGGGTAGTGATTTATTCTCAGATAATGAAATGTACCTACGAAATTGTACTAGAAAAAAAAATTTAACAAATTATAAGGCAATTTATTCAGGATGTCTCTGAAAATCCCGCCAAATATCAACGGTAAACCTTAGTTTTTCATAAAATTTAAAAACAGTTCAAACCATAGTAAATTAGGTCGCTAATCAAATAAAGGTTTACTATCAACTTTCGCTAAAATTTATTTATAGTACAACACTAAACGGATTAGCATTCGTTTGTTTAGCTGGTGTGAAATCATTTTGGAAAGTCATAATTTTAGTTATCTAAGATCGATACTTACAAAAACAAATTAGAACTAAAAAAGTAAAAATTAAGATCTAACAAAAGATTGCTTGGCCAGATCATTATAGGCAAAAAGATCTTGATAAGCAACCAGACTTAATATATTTACAAACTAATAGATGATCAGGAGTCTGTCTCTCCACAATTACGTCGGTCAACCTCAGCATAGTCCTACTTCACTTTGCTACTCGTACAATTTGACAATCTTGCCCTGCGTGGATTAAGATTTCTTCAATTGGTATACCGTAGCTCACGTTCAGATGCGGGGGACTTACTAGGCTGTAGAAAATTATTAACCCGTCTTTCTCCATAGTTCAGTTCGTCTTTCTTGGGGTGTTCTATGTTGAAGCATATGTCTTTGTGTTTTGACTTAAGGCGAAATCTAGTAGTAACTTAATCGTACATAGGATGCCCCGGCTTTGTTAATTGCTTCTTCTTCTTCACTTCTGCTACCAATCTTCGTCTTACATGTGATGGTCCAGAGTTGGTTTCAAACAGTCGGTAAAAATCCTTATGGTTTCAACGACAAGACAACAAGTAACGCAGATATTTTTAGTACGTGTACATATGAACGACGAAGATTTAGATGGAGGCAAATAAAAACAATAAGTTAACTAATCATGTTTATTTTTCATTAACGATATTACTAAATAATGTTTAAAATTCAATGCAGTCTTGCCGAAAGCTAACGGTTAAGATTGTGATTATGGAATTTTGTATCTGTCGGTAGCTCCTTTATGGCTTGACTGCTGTTTGCTGGTGTTCTTGATCTGGCATCTAGATGTTGTGGCCTCAGATCCTTGCAGTTGTAGTTGGTGGTAATCAGTCGGTTAGATGCATCTTGAGGTCATCGCTAGAGATGCATGAGGCTTCAGGCTCAGGAAGTCCTCCAGAAAGGAGAAGAGTTACTTAGTTTAGTTATCTATTTCAAGAAACCCAAGTGATTAAGGTCTGTTGGAAAATAAAATGAAGTATTACCAGGCTACATCTCTTTAAATATCAAAAGCAGCCCTGCCACTTCCATGCGGCTGAATGACGGGGATGAAATGTCACTGTCATCGAAATGATAGCGAAGCATACAATATAAATGTTTATAGTATGTTCTTTGAAGGTAAAATATTGCAAAACCTCTAAATTTTAAAAAAGCGCTTGGATTGACATGAAATTTGGCATACACATAGCTAACAAGTCAAAGAAAAAAGTGATATTGTGCCGATGTGTGCTTTTGTGTGCGATGTGCGATGTGTGATAAAATGACTAATTCTAAGCAACTTTTGTTCTATAAAGTTTTTTCACCAAGTTTATACTTTTTGAGTTATTTCCGAGTGAATATGTTAATTTTTTTTACAAAATAACCACGTTTTCAGACGGTTTTTCGAAAATAACTCAAAAATTAAGTATTTGGTCGAAAAAAAATTCATATCAAAAATATAGCACGTAAAAAGGTGAAAAACATATGTTAGGTCACTATATCTAGTAGAAGCAGAGTTATAGCTAATGAAAAATAGGTTCATATTCGTCAAATTCCAAATCGAATATTTTAACGTGCCATAACCAAAAAACGAAGCACTTTTTTGGGGAAAACTCATTCTAACTTTTTTAATGTGTTTAAAAAATGCTTATTTTTGTTTTTGAATATAATTTTTTAGCATCAAAAGTGAACAAATTACGCTCAAAATAAAGTTGGTCCCTTTTTTGGTAAGAAATCGGGAAAATCACTCCCTAATTAGCATTTCAAATGAACTTAATTGTTACCACTTTACAAATTTTTTATTCGCGTATGTATTGGTCATTAGATCTGTAAGTTTTATCGGTTCAAAGTCCTTATTTTTAAAAGAGCTGTAGTGAAAAAGGGCTTGAACGAGTCACTTATCACGAGTGTATGCAAATTTAGAAACACCGAATCTTAACCAATTATTGTCTTACGGAAAAACAAGAAAATACCAAATATTCAGAAAAGTAAAGACGACTTTTTTATTGTTTAAAATTTTTTGTATATCTAACAACTTTTAAGTTATGTTGAAAAAAAGCATTTTTTTCAAAATTAAAATTTTTAAAAATTTTACTTTAAAACCAAATTTTTTCAAAAGTAAGCACTTTAAATCGATGAAACTTACTGATCATATGAAAACAATAGAAGTAAAGTTAATTGTGAAGCGGTAACGATTACTTTCGTTTAAGTTGCTAATTGGGGGGTGATCTTCGTGATTTTTTTTTTGCCAAAACAAAAGGGACCAACTATATTTTGAGCGTAACTTGCTTACATTTGATGCTAGAAAATTTTTTTATGAAAACAAAAATTAAGCTTTTTTTAAACACTTTAAAAAAGTTTAATGTGTTTTCCCAATAATGCTTCATTATTTTATATTTCACATTGAATTGTTTTATTTGGAATTTTTCGAATATGAACCTATTTTTCATTAGTTATACCTCTGCTTTTGCTAGGTATAGAGACCTAGTGTATACACCGTTTTTTTTTTCAGTTTTTTATAGTCTATAGTTTTGCCAAGAATATTTTTGTAACAAAATGCTTATGTTTTGAGTTATTTGCGAAAAACCGTCTAAAAACGTGGTTATTTTGTTGAAAAATGAACATATTCACTTGCAAATAACTCAAAAAGTATTGATTTTGTGAAAAAACTCTATAGAACAAAAGTTGCTTAAAATTAGTCAGTTTATCCATTTCAGGACTTATCTTGGACATATATTTTATCACCCCCAAGATGGCGTGAAATTCACCCCCCAGGGTAAAAGCACACAACGGCACCATATCACTTTTTCTCTTTGACATGTTAGCTATGCGTATGCCAAATTTCATGTCAATCCATGGAGTTAAAACTTACGGAAAAAACCGTGAAATAATGTACTATTAAGGATAGAATAATTTAGATAGGAAATGGTTGAATGCTCGAATATATGAATTTTACAAGCAGATATCGAGCACTGAATTTATTTAATTTTGCCCAAGTATACTTTCGCTATCTAGAGCCTCTTCAGGTGCATCTGAAATAAGTAAAGAAAACGCCATCGAAGGGAAGAAAAAGTTAGAAACTTCGACAAAAAGATGATGTGATAAAAAAGTACAATAACGTTTTTATTACTTCGTCGATAAAGAGAAGGTATTATCCTCGAATGTCATTTAATATAAAAGAGTTTGGTGGCAACTTAAATTAACATATAACTACACACCTAACAAAGGACAAAACAGATAAATTTGGGTGCCTGGTAAGGTTCTACATTTTTGCAAGATGGAAGCAGAATGAAGTACAATGAAGTATTACTTATTTGATGGAAATGATCGAGTTATGTCTGACAGAAGACAACTTGGTAAGACTGTGACTGTGTAATATATGTTATAGGTTTTTCTTTTGAATGTGCAGTTCACTGTGTAGTGACTGTACATATTACACAGTCACAGTCTCACCAAGTTGTCATCTGTCAGACATCACTCGATCATTTCCATCAAATAAGTAATACTTCATTGTACATACTTCATTCTGCTTCCATCTTGCAAAAATGTAGAACCTTACCAGGCACTCAAATTTATCTGTTTTGTCCTTTGTTGTGTAGTTATATGTTAATTTAAGTTGCCACCAAACTCTTTCATATTAAATGACATTCGAGGATAATACCTTCTCTTTATTGACGAAGTAAGTAAAAACGTTATTGTAATTTTTTATCACATCATCTTCGATTTTTTGTCGAAGTTTCTAACTTTTTCTCCCCTTACAATGGCATTTTCTTTACTTATTTCAGATGCCCCTGAAGATGCTCTAGATAGCGAAAGTATACTTGGGCAAGATTAAATAAATTCAGTGCTCGATATCTGCCTTTGCCTTTGTAAAATTCAATAATTTAGATGTTTTATGACAAATGTACGGAGATATGCCTATAGAAAATAATATGAGAGTTCTCAAACTAACACAATAAAAAAAGTTTAGAAATTAATGAATTATTAAAGGAATTTGAATAAAGTAATTATTTGAAAATAAAGTAACAAAGATAAGACGTTTATAACGTTATAATATTTCTGAATACAGAATAAACAAGAACAATATCAGAAATACAAGGAAGTCGACTAACTGTTTTTTCCACAACGTATCGCGAATAAAAAAGTTAACCTGTGGTACGCCTATGAAAATTTTCTTTTAAAGACTGCTGAATTCTGCTGAGTTGAAACCGTTGAGTCACATTTCGCTAATAAAATACTATATCTGCTCCTCTGTAGGCCTATTTTGAAATGCATTAAATTTCGTTTTTTGGAAGCATCTCAATTAAAATGTATTAACACTAATCCGCTTTATATTTGTTTAAAGTTTAAATATGTTGTTTTATACTTATTATTTGTTGCTTTTTTAATATTCCATATAGTCTGGGCTGATTATCGGAGAATAGGCCATTTTTGGGAAAAGTTATTTACCAGCAATTTTATTGCTGGAATCGAATTATAAGATCCTATATATTATATTTTTATAAACAAGATGGCGCCCGAAAATCGTGTTTTTTTTATTATTGCTCTATAACTCCGAAGATTTTAACTTTACAACAAAAACACCCAAATAAAAATTCACCGTGATTAAATTCTGCATAGAGACGTGTTTTTCCCGATCTGCTCCGACGAAAATTTTCCTCGGAAAATGCGGCTTGTCCCAACAAAACCTTTAATTTTCAAATAAAGTTTTAGATAAGTAATTATCTACCACTAATTAAATAATTTGGTGACTTAAAAACCTTTTTGGTTTAGATTATAGTTCCAGAAGCTGGTGAAAATTAAACGAATATTTTAGCAACAATTAAATTGTTAATTAATAATTTACGGCAATAATAACCAAAATAATTACGATACACTGATCAAACTTTGAAATCTTATAAAGATGAGATGCCTATTTAACATTTTGTCGACAAAATATAAATTTTTTATTTTTTTGCATAATCTTTAAATGTTTAAACAAAATAGTTATAAACAAATTAACGTTTCTCAGAAAGTTTTTATTATATTATAATTTTAAAATATAGCTAAAATGCGAATTTGAAATATTTTGAAAATGAATGCTTTAAAACTTTTTTGCAACCATTTGCAAAAAAGTTATGAAACAGCAAAGTAAACATACGATTACTACGGTGTTTATAATTTTTTTTAATTCTTTCAAAGCGTAGAAGTGAGTTTAAAGTACAAGCTAATTATTTACAAAAAATATTGATAATCAGTTCAATGGTTATATTTTAATTAAAGATTATAAATATATTTTTTTGTAATTTACACGCGCGAAAGTAGACTAATACAGTACTGTAGCTAAAATTTTCACTCGGAGCGACGACCGGTCGCGCGACGACACTTTTAATAAATAATGTATTCTGCGTGTCAATCTCTTCGAGTGTACATTTTAGCTCCGACTCTGTATCAGGCCTACTTTTGCGCTACAAATTACAAAAAAAAAGTATTTTTAATCTTTGATTAAAATATAACCATTGCACTAATTTTTGACATTCTTTGCGAGTAATTAGATTGTACCATAGACTCACTTTTAAGCTTTAAAACAATTAAAACAAATTATAAACAACGGAAAAATCTTATATATTTACTTTGCTGTTTCATAACTGGTTGGAAAAACTTTTTAAAGCATTCATTTTCAAGACCTATGAAATACGCATTTTAAGTATTTTTTTTAAATTAGAATATAATAAACAATTTCTGAGAAATGTTAATTTGGTTATAGCATTTATTTTTTAAACATTTAAAGATTATGCAAAAAAATGAAAAATTTACATTCTGTCGACAAAATATTAAATAGGCATCACATCTTTATAATCTTTATAAGTTTGATCAATGTCTCATGATTATTTTGGTTGCTATTGCGACTGTAAATTGTTAATTAACAATTAAATTGTTGCTAAAATATTCGTTTCATTTTCACCGGCTTCTGAATTTATATTCTATAGCAAGTAGCACACTATCTGCGGACTTTGCATACCTATATTAATAATATATAGGATCTTATAATTCGATTCCAGCAATAAAATTGCTGGTAAATAACCTTTCTTTGTACTTTACTAATTAGACCAGCGCCTTATAACTATTTTTTTTTTCAAAATTCGGGTGTTTTTGTTGTAAAGTTAAAATCTCAGGGAGTTATAGAGCAATAATTGAAAAAAATACGATTTGTCGGCGCCATTTTGTTGATAAAAAAAGTAGCACACTATCTGCGGACTTTGCATACCTATATTATTAATATACAGGATCTTATAATTCGATTCCAGCAACAAAATTGCTGGTAAACAACGTTTCCATGAATTTTGCTAATTAGCCCAGAGTAATATTAATGTAGCATTTTTGAAAATACGGTTTCGTAGCCAAATTTTTTTTCTACATCCACACTTCTTCTCACAATTATATTTCCTTGTGAAACTCATATGTTGGATTCTATAGACGTAGCCATGGAACTCAAGTTTTCTCTTTTTGTAGTTAATACAATTTTAGGTTCAGCCTTTCCAGTACTGCTTGATTCTTGACTCCTTTCATACAGGATACTCTGAGAACGTACTTACAGACTCATATTTCAAAAGCACGTTTTTACGGAGTTCTTTATTGAGTGTCCAGATTTCCACTTCATATAGGAGTACGGAAAATACATAACAACTAACCATTCTGATTTTTAGAGTCAAAGAAAGATACAGTTCTGTCAACAGTTTTTTCGTTTTGAAGAATTTTCACAAAATTAACGAAAAAATTAAATTTATGGATCATATAGCCCAGTCAGAGATGCAAACTTGAAGTCGATGCAGTTAGGACTGAAAAAGTAATACATAGTGAAGGTACCTATACTAAATTTACAATCAAGATGCAGTAGAAATAAACAAACCAAGACACGGTAAAGCTACTAGGAGCACTCCCGAATCATAATTTACAATGTATAAACTTTGGAAATCATGATTTGGGATTTGCAATATATATACATTGTAAATTATTATGATTTGGGATTTGGGAGTGCTCCCAGTAGCATTTAACGTGTCTTGGTTTTTTTATTTCTACTACATCTTGATTGTAAATTTAGTATAGGCATGACACAATCCAGCTATGGAGATGTTAAAAAAAGTAAGAAATACAAAGAGCAAATAGATTAGTAGGAAGCCTAATATAGGTGTATAGCCCAGTAAATGAACGGGAAATTCGGCGATACCGTGTAATTTTCAGGGGCAACTCCGAATTGCATGAAAATTTGGATTTAGGTTCTATTTACCCTCCACTTCAAAGTTGAAATTGTGCCGTTGGTTGCTTTTGCTTGGGGGTGACAGTCACCCCTTCTCGGGGGTGAAAAAACATACGTTCAAGATGAGACCGGAAATGGATAAATTGAGTGATTTTAAGCTACTTTTGTTATATAGAGTTTTTTACTTAAGTCAATATTTTTCGAGTTATTTGCCATTAAAAATGTTGATTTTTCGACAAAAAAACTACGTTTTCAGACGGTTTTTCGCAAATAGCCCAAAAAGTAAATATTTTATCGAAAAAAATATTCTTAGCAAAAGTGTAGCTTATAAAAAACCCAAAAAAATGGTGTATCAGTAAAGTCTATCAATCAAATAAAAACAAAGTTGTAGCTCATCAAAAATACGTTCTTATTCGTCTAATTCCAAATCGAATATTTCAAGGTGAAATCACCTAAAAATTAAGCACTTTTCGGGAAGAACCCATTTAAACTTTTTAAAGTGTTTATAAAAAGCTTTGTTTTAATTGTTAACAAAAGTTTTAGCATTAAAAATAAGCGAGTTACGCTCAAAATAAAGTTGGCCCTCTTTTTTTTTGTAAAAAATCATGAAAATCTCGCCGTGTTTAGCTCCCCAAATGAAATTAATCGCTACCGCTTTACAAATAATTTACTTACCTATTTATTTTATATATGATCTGTCAGTCTCACCGGTTTAAATAGTTTATTTTTGAAAGGGTTATAATTGAGAAAGCTTGAATGGGTCACTAATCACGAGTGTATGCCAATTTTGAACAGCCATATCTTAACCAATTTTTGTCTTACGGAGCAACAAAATGAAACTAGCATATTTATAATAGCAAAACCTATATTTTTTTACTCTTTAAGATTTTTCTTATCGCTTTATCACTAATACTTTTTAAGTTATTTTGAAAAAATGAAATTTTTCAAAAATTTTTAGAAAATTTTTTTTACTATAAAACCAAATGTTTTTTTAAAAAAAGCACTTCAAACCAATCAAACTTACAGATCATATAAATAAACAATACACATACAGTTAAAATAGATGGTAAAGCCAAACGATTAATTTAATTTAGGGTGCTAAATAGAGGGAGGTTTTCACGATTTTTTTTTACCAAAAAAAAGGGGCCAACTTTTTTTCGGTGTAACTCGTTTATTTTTGATGTTGTAAACTTTTCTAAAAACAAATAATAAGCTATTTTCGATACTTTAAAAATGTTAATAAGTTTTCCCGAAAAACGCTTCTTTCTTCGGTGATTTCGCGTTGAATTATTCGATTTGGAATTAGACGAACAAGAACGTATTTTTCATGAGCTACAACTTTGCTTCTACTCAATTTGTAGACTTTACTGGTACACCATTTTTTTTGTTTTTTTATAGGCTATACTTTTTCTAAAAATATTTTTTTCGATAAATAATTTACTTTTTGAGTTATTTGTGAAAAACGGTCTGAAAACGTAGTTTTTTTGTGGAAAAATCAACATTTTAAATCGCGAATAACTCGAAAAGTATTGACTTACGTAAAAAACATTATATAACAAAAGGTACTTAAAATAAGTCAATTTATCTATTTCCGGATTTATTTTAAACACGCGTTTGTCACCCCCCGAGAAGGGGTAAATGTTACCCCCCATTTAAAAGGAACCAACGGCACAAATTCAACTTTGAAGTGTAGGGTAAGTAGAACCTAAATCCAAATTTTCATGCAATTCGGAGTTGCCCCTGGAAATTACACTCCAAAACGGTCATTTATTGCGCTAGTAACTGACACATTAAATGTGCGATGAAATTGATTTATAAGGCCAGTAAAAAACCAATAATGACGTTTGCGTCAGAAACAAGACTCGATATAGTCAAAAAACAGAGAATACTGGAAGCAAAAGGATTTAGAATTTGGAGTACTCAGAAGAATTACAGGAAACACGTTGAGACATCGAATAAGGAATGAGGAGATCAGAACAAAAAGTGTCATATATAGGGAAAATCTAGTGGACGCTAAATAAAAATAAAGAATGCAACAATTCCGTACGTAGAAAGGCGAACACAAGAGTCATTAAAATAGCAAGGTACAAATCATCACGTGGTAGAAGACCTATAGCCCGACCGTGCGAGAGATGGAGCAACATCTTCGATATAGCAAAAACTCGCTAACAAATAAGTAAAATTACTTGAATAATAATAGGAAGAAGATCAGATGACCGATCGAGCAAGGCGGATGAATCGTATTTGCTTCACTGTGAATAACCTAGTGGATCGATGGTTCAAACCCTTATTAGAAAACAAAAGCCTTAAGAGCTTAGGCGCAAAATTTCGGGCCAATGTGTTTTAAATGCATTTTTTCGAATTCTGAGAAAACTATTAAGCATTTTTGAAAAATTTAAACGCAGAATGAAAGATTGCATTATTACCGAGGGCCGAAAGTCCCTGAAAACTTCTATTATGTTTATTTTAATAAGTTACAGGGGTGAAAAAAAAGAGAGAATTTAACCCATGAACGGCTAGAGTTACCATATGGGAACAGTTGCGAACTTATCTACTTACGCTCATATCGTTGAGACTTATTGGAAATTTAGTATTACGGTTGCGTCATTTTACTGTCGAATATTAGTGCAAGCGGTGGTTTAACTGGATTCTTCAAAACAAAACTACTATCCTACTATTAAATGAATTGGTGTGTTGAAGTTTGTGGTATAAAATGGAGTCTCAACCAGTGGACTTCCGTCTAGAGTATCTAAGTGTTAGAAATATCTTATTTTAAGCATATTTGTCAAAATATTGGTAATATATAATAGCTAATAGGTCACTTTCGATCTCTTATAGATTATTTTGATGTTAAAATTTACCAGCTTCATGCCTAGCACTATTTTGTAGAGCGTTACCATATGGTAACTCTAGCCAGTTATGGGTGCCAATGTTAGTTTACTATTTTTTTGTTCCAGGCGAAGTTTTACGTTAGAAGACGCCTTGAACATGGTTTATGATGATGAGATTAATATTCAAGATATTTTTATAGAGCCTCCAGAAGACTTCCAGACCTCATTCTCACGGATGAACTCTCAGATGAAGAGGATTTTATTTAAAACAACTGGGATACGATGGAACAGGAACAAATCTAAATATTATGTAAATAAATAATATCAGCCATAGAAAATAATAATAATCATTTAAAATAATAAATAAATCTTATGCTTATCATAATTTTCATTTCAATTTCAATTCATTTAATTTAAAACGCTCAATCTTTTGCTTGCTGCTAAAAGGTCTTATCTGTTTGAACGTTCAGTCAACCTCTCTGACCATGACCCAAAGAGTAAATGTCAAAAATTTGTTAATTGACGGCTCAAGGCCGTTACAACAGGGACTTCCGGCAGGTGAATCCATCTTGGTTTTGTCACGTTTTTGAAACTGAAGGTCGCTGGTAAAATTTAGTTATTACCTACATATTTTGTGGATTTGCGAACCTTAAGTATAGAAACTAATCAGGGATTTCCTGGAAATTAAGGAACTCATGATATTCATGGATATACACTCCTGATTTGACTTAAAAACCCACTTATAGGTCACCCACCATCTACGGTAAGTCTTTCAGATTTATTCTACCGTAAAACTGTTAGAGCCACGGTTGTAACGACAAAGTGTATAACATTATGAATTCGTTTTAGACGTTTTTTTTTTCTTTCTTATCCTTCTTCTTTTGGTTCCGATACCAACAACATTACCATACAAGATCATATGGGACACATGGTAGATTTCTGACAGCTTGTACGCTTTACTTTGGTCACCATCTTCCACCTTACAATAAAATACAGTACTGTCCAATACCGTCTATGGTCGCAGTGGATGACAGCCGTTTAAACAGCAGACAGAGCACATGAGCAAGGAATAAAGCACTAGATAACCAATTCAAATTCAAGTAAGACCTTCCCTGTTTTCTTGATATCAATGTTACAAGATCTAAAGTGTATTGTTGTTCATTTACACAGTGAAAATCAGTGAGGAACATTTGGCTTACCTGGCAAATTATATCCTTATTTATTAACATCATATTTTATATTTTAATACCCTTATTTAAAAAACATATATTTCTATTTCGAATTCATTTAGTCATAATATCAATATTTAATCTACAATAGACCAGTGTAATCCCAAAAGTACTTTTGAGGAGCATTCCATATTTAACCTCATTTCGGTATGTAAATAACACGTATCTGGCATCATCTAGTAATTTTATTTTTGTATGTAAATTATAATATAGATCATACGTTCAATTGAACTACACAGTCTTTTACCCACCCACTCTCCGAGTAAATAATAAATAATTCAATAAATTCAAGTAGTCTAGCCGGTAGCATAGAACTTTTAAAACTGTTAAAATAATCGATTTTATTTTGAATATTTTTCATCCTTCTTGCTATCCATTTGCCTAGGTAATATACCGAAGGTAAAAAGAGACCTAGCACCACATACCTAAATCTTGCCGATTACCTCAAAAGAAAGATCTTTTGAAACGAAATACATCCCATGGAATAAATCAAATTAGTAGTGTAAAAAGATTTTCAAGGATAGAGAAAAAAATATTCAAATCAGTCTTCCATCAATAATTATATCTGGATATAGCCGATTTATGGGAGGTACTGATTTGTTCGATAAGAATTTTTCAAGATATAGGATAAGTATCAGACGTAAAAAGTGGTGGTCGGCAATTCTCACATGTTTGTTAGATGTTTCTATGGCAAATTCATGGAATGTTCACAGGAAGACGGAATCTATATCTCAACTAGGTTTTAGGAGACAAGTAGTAGGTACAAGCCTATCTTACCAAATATGGGGCTCCCCCTAAAGGCGCTGGAAAACCAGCAATATCACGTTCCAATGTGACATTTAACAGAGTGTCAGATGATCTACGATATGATGGTCGTAGACATTTACTTGTAGGTAATGAAAATAAAAAAGAAGAAGATGTACGGGGGAAGGTTATTCATCTAATGTACGTAAAAAAAAGTTCGAAATGCGACTTTGGGTTATGTATGGAATGTAATCAAATATTACATACTAATTAATTTTGCATTACGTATTATAATAGCGTTACCATATGGTAGCATTCCAATTTTTGTTAATAAAGTGTGTTCCTATTCCTATCATATATATATATATATATATATATATATATATATATATATATATATATATATATATATATATATATTGATGTAATCTTGATTATTGATATGAGATAATATTCTTATATGTTACTTAATTTAATCAATGTATTAATACTAATCCAATTAATTAACCAGATCACATATCAATATGTTTTCAATCTCAGGGCGAATTATAAATTAATTACTTACTTCCGTGGCTTCTAAATATTTCTTAATGGTTCCTAATCGGGATAGAAAAGAAAAGAGTAAAAAAAATACACATATGGGTTACAATTATAATCAAAATATTTTTTATTTTATTTAAAAGGCAACCAATGCTTAATATTTGCTATTTCTTATTATTCTTAAACATAACATTTACAAATGGGAATCTTATTTCCTTTTGGTTTTCAATTGAAAGTTTTTATTAACATTTAACTATTAGGAGTTATTAGGAACAACTCCATTTAAGTTTGATGAAGCTTTTCTGATATTATTGATTATGTTATTCAATTTTTTATGTGGAATTTAATACGAAAAACCCATACATTCATGTCCAAACAAATGAGACTGACCTTTTCCTGGTGAACTGAAAATGTCCTCACACAAAACCCTTTCCTGCTATCCTTGGCTGCGATCAAACCTCGTCCTGGCTTCCAGTGATGTTCTCCTTTGAAAAACTAGCTCGAATAGCTCTCGTTCCTGCTTTTGTCGTGATGCTGTGTTCTACCTTTTTCGAAACTGCTATCAGCTACCGGGACACTCTGGGCTCAAGGAGGTTCTTTTACTCTCGACCTGGCCTACTTCTCGTTCCACGATAGATACTCCACACTCACGGAACTACACCGGCTTTCTCACTCCTCGAACACTACCGTCTACTACTCGACTTCACTTCTCGACAGCTCAAAACATTCTGCTCTCACTTTGTCATTCATTCCCCTACTTTCTAAATATCCCTTCCAAATTCACAAATCAATATTCCACCACCAACTCTCATTCGTAATATTCCTCAAAACCAATTTTTAATCTTTCTAAATATGCTTAATGGATTTCAAAAGAAAATATTTAATTCCCATTCTAAAATACTTTCTAACTATTTACAAATTTTAATGACCTATTCTCTCTTTCAAATGAGTCTTATTTAGCATAGGCTAATGATCGAAACCTTCCGCGAAAAACGATAATGAATACGCGTCATTCACTTTGTTTATTCTAAGCACATTGTTCCGAGTTTCGTACGCTTATTCTAATCACTTCTTAAAATTACATATAACAATTTGTTGTATACAGGTTGTTTTAAATTTATATGCCCGTGGTTGAGAAAATTGAAAATATTTTATATTGAATTGAATTTTGTTTATAATTATCAAAATTTAATTTTCATATCAAATAGAAATATAACAAATCCCCGCCTTGTATTCGATAAAATTTATCTGCATTTTTAAATAAATTTTCTCGAGGCAAAACCAACTCCCTGTATATTTCCTTACTTTAATCTACGTCTTATATCCTAACTTACTATCTACTTCATATAATTCTGTCTTTTATTCGTGATATTTGTATACATCGTGAATATTATAAATTCCTCGGATCTTTTCCGAGTTCCTGTGCCTCAACTCATAACTATTTATCCCATTTTCATTATTCACGATGTACGGGCCTTCGAAAACAGGCATCAACTTTGCGCAAATGCCCCCAGGAAGATTTGATACTCGTAATGCCCTCACGAGTACTTTTTCACCCTTTTGGAAAGTCACTGGTCTTCTTTTTCTATTTTGTTCCTGTCTTTGGATATATTTTTCGTTGCTTCGCCGTAATCTTCTCTGTACGGCTTCAATCACCTGTTGATATTCTTTTGGCTCTTGGTCTTCCCATGGCCTTATCGGCAATACACCCTTCATGATGTATTCTGGGGTCTCTTTTGTTACTGTGCTCGGAATTGTATTTAGATACCTTTCTATTTCCGCCATTTTCCTGTCCCAGTGGCGATGTTGACCATCTGTTGCAATGCGAAGAAATTTCGTCACTTCCTGTATGAATCGTTCCGAAGGATTACTCTGTGGATGCCTGATGCTGACAAAATTTGTCTCTATTCCTCGTTCTCGAAGTTGTCCCTTGAAACGATCATTTCGGAAATACGTTGCATTGTCCAGTAGGATCTTTTTTGGTGTTCCTACTATGGCTATAAAATTGTCGATTTTTCTTAATATTTCCTCCCCCTTTGTGGTGCGGCAACTATATAATTTTACGTATTTTGAAAACACATCCACCATTACCAGAATATGTTTGTTCCTTTTAGTGGTCATAATTAGATCGCTTAACATATCTATTGCTACAATGTCTAGTTTGTTTCGGGCTTCAATATTTTTGGCAACATTTTCGTTTTTGAAATTCCGACTCTTATATTTTTGACATACATCGCACTTCTGGGTAATTTCCTTTGCAATGCGGTAATCCTGTCGGCTGATGTAATTTTCCCTAAAAACGAGCCAAACTTTTCTGCTACCGATATGCCCATTGTCCTCATGTAATTTCTTTATTATCTTTTCGGCCAATGTCTGTGTCACTAAATATAGTTCCTTTCCGTCTATTCTCTTAAAATATATGTCATTTTCTACTTCCGCTCTTCTTTTCTCTCTTTCCTCTAGGTCTTCTTGGTTTGTCCTTGTCTCATTTAACGAATATATCCCTTCTTCTTGTATTAATCTATTTAGTCCCACCTGTAGAGTAATTGTTTCCTTTTTTCCCGTGTCCTCATCCCGTGTTAGAGCGTCGGCTATTATGTTGTCTTTTCCTTTTATATATCGGAACTCAAAATCATACTCCTGTAATAATAGAATACCTCTATGTATTCTATTATTTACTAATCTATTCTTCATGATATGTACTAAAGCTGCATGGTCTGTTTCGATTGTGAATTTTGCTCCCAATAAGTAAAACCTCAATTTGTTCACGCAATATAGTACACTGGCAAACTCCAATTCTGTAACACTATATTTTCTCTCATGTGTTTTAGTCACTCGCGATATAAAACATATCGGCACTTCTTGGTCGTTTTGTATTTGAGACAGAACTCCTGCAAATTTTTGTATGGACGCATCAGTTCGGAGTATAAAAGGTAAATTGTAAATGGGGTGGTATATTTTCGTTCCTTTTGCGAATTCTCGTTTTAATGTTTCGAAAGCTTCCTCCTGTTCTTCTTTCCAATTCCATTTTATTCCTTTTTTAAGCAACTTTATCAGAGGGATTTCCTTTTGGGTCAAATCGGGAATCAGTTTTTTAAAATAATTAATCGTGCCAAGAAAACCTCTCAATGTTTTCAAATTCGTTGGTCTTGGGTATTCATCTATGAGCTTGACTCTGTCTTCGGATAATCTTACTGTTTTGGTGTCCAATTGAAAACCCAAATAAATGACTTCTTTTTGAAAAAATTGACATTTTTCAATGTTTAATTTCAATCCCGCTGTGTCCAATTCTTCCAGAATTATTTCTATGTGTTTCAGATGACTCTGAGTATCTTGTGAAAAAATTAATAAATCATCGATATAATGAACTATGAAATCTTCGTGGCGATTCAAAATGGTATGTAGAGCTCGGACGAGTGCAGCACAAGCACTCTGCAATCCAAACGGCACTACCTTAAACCGGTAGACAATACCATCAATAGAAAAAGCGGTGTAGTTTCTACACTTTTCAGCTAACGGTATCAACCAAAAACTGTGTTTTAAGTCAATTTTCGAAAATATGTGTGACCCGGTGATTCTTCCAAAAATGGCCTCGATGTTTAGAGGTGATTCATATTGTGATACAGTGTGCTGGTTGATATTCCTGGCATCTAAACATAATCTCAATTCTCCACTGCTTTTCTTTACTATCACAATCGGGTTAACATACGGTGAATCACATCTTTCGATGATTTGATCTTCCAACATTTTATTTATTTCTTCTTTCACCTCTTGTCGATACTTGTATGGAATCGGGTAAGTCTTTGATCGAAAATTTCCCAAGTTTTTCACCTCAAATGAATGTTCGTACTTTTTAGCCACTCTGTTTTCCTCATTGATCAAATTTTCGTAGTTTCTTAACATCAACCGCAATTCTTTTTCTTTCCCTTCTCCACATATCAATTTTCTGTCTTTTTTCTCAGATTCTTCACACATGTTTACCGTGCATTCTGCATCCTCGTTTGCATATACCTCCTCTTCAAATACCACTGTTTCAATCATATTCTTTTCACTTTCATTTTTTAGCTTTATTTCTTCTTCTCCTGAGCCCGTCTCTTCTTTTGAGGAATCCCAGGTTTCCTTTGTTTCTGATACTCTCAAATTTTCTTCTTCTGGGCTCAACTCTTCTTTTGAGGAGCCACAGGTTTCATTTTCTTTTATCTTTTTCTGACCTTTTCTCCTTTTTCTTCTTTGTCCTTGCTTCGCTGCCAAATTCATTTCCACTGTTTGTTCTTTACCTGATTCGTCCGTATTTTGTTTCTCATGTTCCTTGTCCTGTTCTTTTTCTTTTTCTTCTGTTAGTTTCATCGTATTATTTTTAAAATCTATCACTACATGTTTTTCTGCCAATTCGTCCACTCCTACTATCATGTCATGTGACATGTTTGGCATTATTACACATTGTAGTGCATACATATTCTTGCCCAGTCGTACCATTACTCGTATGCCTTCATTTATAGTTGCCAATGTCCGTTTGTTTGCGCCCACTAAATTTACCCTAGGTATTTTATAAATTAAATTTGTTAAGTTAACTTCTTCTATTAGTTTTCTGTTGACCAATGTTATTTCAGATCCAGTGTCTATCATAATTTTAATTGGTTTCTCGTTGATAAATCCATCCACAAATTTTAAATTAACTCCATTTTTCTTTTCGTTGTTTCCTGCCAATTTAATAAACTCCTTGGGGTGACAAAAGATTCCTGTTTGATTTTTGGTTTTTAGTAAGCGCCGTCGTGAAAAGACGCCGGTTGCTCATCGTTGTTTATATTTTCGTCATAATGTCTCTCTCCGTCATATTCATCTGTCTGGGTATTATTCACTTCTCTTCTATTTTCTCTTGATCTGTCGGATCTGTTTCGGTTTTCTCGATATCCCTGTTCATTTTGTCTACCATTATTTCTGTTTTCTTGATTTGAGCGTGTGGTGTTTCTATTCTGGTATTCTCGATTTCTGTCCTCATTCCATTGCCTATTTCTTTGTTCATAATTTCCTCTTCCGTTGTCTCTATTTTCGTTTTCCCTTCTGGGATTAAAATCTCGTCTTGTATAGTCCCTCCTATTTTGATTTCTATCTCTGTAATCTTGTGTTTCTCGGGGCCTGTAATCTTCTCGCGACCTTCTTGATTTTCTTTCTCTTAGACGTGATTCTCTTATTTGTAGGAATTGGCATAAACTATCTATGTCTTTGTAATTTTGCAATGTGATATGGTCTTCCAGCGTTTCCTCGAAATGTCTTGCAATCAGTTCGACTAATTGTTCCGATGAGTAATTATATTGTAAATGTTTTGCATTATTGTAAATTTGCAAAGCATATGTCCTTTCTGATACACCCATCCTATCATTGTATTTCCCATTTTGCAATTCCTTGTTAATTTCAATTGTTGGACCTTTCCCCAGAAATAATTCAAAAATTTTTGTTCAAATTGTTGCCAATTGCCGAATTCTTCTTCTTTACTATCGAACCATAGGCTTGCTTCATATTTGAGATGGTTTCTGATAGTTTCTTTTGCTGTATCGAAATTTCCGATGTGTTGTATTTTCTTTTTCAGGCTATTAATGAACGGCACTGGGTGTAATCTTCTTACATCCCCGCCAAACCTTATCTTCACGTCATCTGTGCTATGTATAACCATTTCTCTTCTTTCTCCGACATTTTGTTGCGTATTGATTTCCGCAATCTTTCTTTCCACTTCTTCTATGTCTGCTTGAATAGCGTTTTGCAACTTGTTTTCCAAACTTTCCATTTCTTTTTTCTGGCAATTCGTTAACTCCTTCATTTTATTTTGAATTTTCATTTCTTGTTCTTTCATGTGGTCCTTCATTCTCATTTCTTGTTTTTGCATGTGATCTTTAATTTTCATTTCATTCTTTTCTATGCGTTCCTCTATTTTCTTATTGTTCTCTTGTATCGCTTGTTTTGTTTCCTGTTGATTGTCATCCATTTTTTTCTCCACTTTATCCATTTTCTGTTCCATTTTTTGTTGTGTTTCCTCCATTTTTTGATCCACTTTATCCATTTTCTTTGATGTTTCTTCCTGATTTTTATCCATTGTCCTTTTTGCTTCATCCATTGCTAGTTTTGTTTCCTCCTGATTTTTATCCATTGTCCTTTTTGCTTCATCCATTTTTTGTGACTGGAGTTGCATCAGTTGTAATAGTTTATCTATTCCTGATAATTCTTGCTGTTCTGATGCCATGATTGTCTTGTCTAAAATATCTTCTTGGTCTGAATGTTCTTTTTGTTTTTTGTTGTCCTTGCTTTGGCTTCTTGTCACAGACATTTGTTTTCAAGAAGTACTGTCCCCGCCAAATATGAAATTTTACTAGTATGTTACCAAGACGACTTTTTCTCACCCAAATATTATAAATTGTCAATAAATATATCAAATGAAAATATCGTAAAAATAAAATATTAAATCAGTTATGTAAAATTTGTACCTAAAGAGATCTAAAATTTTATGTTATCAAATGTAAGTATCTCACTTTTTACCACAGGCATATAAATTTTCAAATACCGGCTTTACTCTTTCTATCCTTCAAATTTTCCACTAGAAATACTTTACAATGCTTTCCACGTTGGACGACAGTTGATGTGATCTTGATTATTGATATGAGATAATATTCTTATATGTTACTTAATTTAATCAATGTATTAATACTAATCCAATTAATTAACCAGATCACATATCAATATGTTTTCAATCTCAGGGCGAATTATAAATTAATTACTTACTTCCGTGGCTTCTAAATATTTCTTAATGGTTCCTAATCGGGATAGAAAAGAAAAGAGTAAAAAAAATACACATATGGGTTACAATTATAATCAAAATATTTTTTATTTTATTTAAAAGGCAACCAATGCTTAATATTTGCTATTTCTTATTATTCTTAAACATAACATTTACAAATGGGAATCTTATTTCCTTTTGGTTTTCAATTGAAAGTTTTTATTAACATTTAACTATTAGGAGTTATTAGGAACAACTCTATTTAAGTTTGATGAAGCTTTTCTGATATTATTGATTATGTTATTCAATTTTTTATGTGGAATTTAATACGAAAAACCCATACATTCATGTCCAAACAAATGAGACTGACCTTTTCCTGGTGAACTGAAAATGTCCTCACACAAAACCCTTTCCTGCTATCCTTGGCTGCGATCAAACCTCGTCCTGGCTTCCAGTGATGTTCTCCTTTGAAAAACTAGCTCGAATAGCTCTCGTTCCTGCTTTTGTCGTGATGCTGTGTTCTACCTTTTTCGAAACTGCTATCAGCTACCGGGACACTCTGGGCTCAAGGAGGTTCTTTTACTCTCGACCTGGCCTACTTCTCGTTCCACGATAGATACTCCACACTCACGGAACTACACCGGCTTTCTCACTCCTCGAACACTACCGTCTACTACTCGACTTCACTTCTCGACAGCTCAAAACATTCTGCTCTCACTTTGTCATTCATTCCCCTACTTTCTAAATATCCCTTCCAAATTCACAAATCAATCTTCCACCACCAACTCTCATTCGTAATATTCCTCAAAACCAATTTTTAATCTTTCTAAATATGCTTAATGGATTTCAAAAGAAAATATTTAATTCCCATTCTAAAATACTTTCTAACTATTTACAAATTTTAATGACATATTCTCTCTTTCAAATGAGTCTTATTTAGCATAGGCTAATGATCGAAACCTTCCGCGAAAAACGATAATGAATACGCGTCATTCACTTTGATTATTCTAAGCACATTGTTCCGAGTTTCGTACGCTTATTCTAATCACTTCTTAAAATTACATATAACAATTTGTTGTATACAGGTTGTTTTAAATTTATATGCCCGTGGTTGAGAAAATTGAAAATATTTTATATTGAATTGAATTTTGTTTATAATTATCAAAATTTAATTTTCATATCAAATAGAAATATAACAATATATATATATATATATATATATATATATATATATATATATATATATATATATATATATATATATATATATATATATATTTGAAGAGGGCGAAACACATTTCTAAGAGCTGGTGTTTGGATCTTCGATTCTATTCAAAAAAATTTTCCCAGCCCGAAGTAGTGGATGTGTGAATTGTTCGTAAGGGGATTTTTCCGCATTCTCTATTTCATGCAGTCATTTGGCATCACCAAGAAATACTATCATTTTCGAATTTTAATTCGTGTATGTTTGTTGAGCGCATTTTTTAACGCCCTGTATCGTTCTCAGTTTTCTAAAATTTTAATTTTAAAAATTTAAATTATATACAAAAATTTTTACACTTCATAACCATTTTGACTTCCACCACATAAAAATGTGTATTTCCCATCATTTTGCCGCTTTTCGACGTTGCCACGAGTTAAAAATACCGATCTTTTGAGGACAGGTAGAAAAGGTCTATTGTAAACTTAGAGGATGGAATATTTTGGTAAAATATTCCATCCTCTCAGATTATAAACTACATAAAAGGTAGGTTCTTTACCTGTTCAGCTGGATTACCAAGCAAGGGTCTAAATATTTTACGAGTTGAATTGTGTTTATTTGATTTCATCTGTTAAATTAAAATTTCTCATACCGACTTAAAATATTTGTTTGAAAAATTCATTTTATATTTTCGTTTAATTTACTTAGGGATTTTGGTCAGAATTTTGAAGAAACGCTTGGTTTGACATAAAATTTGGGACACGTACCTATAGCTAATATGTTAAAGAAAAAAAGTGATATTGTGCCGATATGTGCTTTTGATCTGGAGGTGAGTTTCGTCGGTTATAGGGTATGAAAACAAATACGTTCAAATAAGTCCGGAATTGGATAAACTGACTAATTCTAAGCAACTTCTATTTTATAGCGTTTTTCACTAAGTCAATACTTTTAGAGATATTTGCGAGTGAATATGTTCATTTTTCAACAAAAAAAAAAAAAACGTTTTTATACGGTTTTTCGCAAATAACTCAAAAAGTAGGTACGTTATTGAAAAAAAATTAGCAAATAGTAAATATAGCTTATAAAAAAGTGAAAAAATGGTATATGTGTCAGGTCTGTAGACCCAGTAGAAGCAGAGTTATTGCTAAGCTTTGTTTTAAAACCAAGAGGAGTAGGTAAACTAAATGGCAGATTCACACCCAAGAAAGTCACTAGAAATATCATCAGATAAATCTTCTTTTTTGGTTGATCATATCGGCCTTTGACGGTAATCTTGACTAAAAATCTAAAAATAAAAGGAAGAACGCAGAAAATACAAAAATTGCTGATAAAATAAATAAACTAACCTATGAAATGCCAATAGTGTCAAAATTTGTTATGAGTAAAATTGCCTGAGGTTGTACCAATTACAAACAAGGTGTACGGCGCGGGAAATTTGAATGCCTCCTCTTGTTTAAAAACAGACTATAGTGAAAAATAAGCTCTTATATCTCAAATTCCAAATCGAATATTTTAACGTGAAATAAAAAAAATGAAACACTTTTCTGGGAAAACTTATTACAACTTTCTTAAAGTGTTTAAGAAAACGTTTATTTTTATTTTTTTTTAAGTTTCCAGCAGCAAGAGTAAGCAGGTTACGCTCAAAATACAGTTGTTCCTTTTTTTTTGGTTAAAAATATTCTAAAAACTCCCTCTAATTAACAGCCCAAATGGAATTAATCGTTACCACTTCACAAGTAACTTTATGTATTGTTTGTGTTTGTAAGTTTCATCAGTTCAAAGTGCTTATTTGTGGAAAAATTTGGTTTTAAAGTAAATTTTTTTAAATCTTTAATTTTGAAAAAAAGACTTTTGTCAAAATAACTTAAAAATTATTAGTGATACCAAATATCTTAAAGAGTAAAAAATGTAGGTGTTGCTTTTTTAAATATTTGGAATTTTTTGATTTTCTGGAAGACAAAAATTGGTTAAGATATGGCTGTTCAAAATTTGCATATACATACTCGTGACTAGTGATTCGTTCGAGGCCTTTCAACAAAACCCCTTTCAAAAATAAGCATTTTGAACCAATGCAACTTACAGATCATATACAGGGTTTCCCCGAAAATAGTGCGTTCCTTAAAGGTATAGATAGAAAGCACAATGTAGAGCAAAAAAGTCTTATAACATTTTATTCTAAATTCAGCCGTTTGACCAAAAAACGAAAATACATTTTGATATGCAAATTGATACTCAATTAGTAAATAAACAAGGGGTCCCATTAGATTAAATTTCACAGTCACAGGTTCTTCTACGCCATGTTGCCAGGTCATATAAATTTATGAAAATAAAAATTTACTCTTATGGAGAACAACGTAATTTTTGTTGAAACGGTTAACTTTAGGAAAAAATGTTACAACACCTTTTTGTTCTAAATTGTGTATTATATCCACACCTTAAAGGAACGCACTATTTTCGGAGACACCCTGTATAAACAATACATTTATCTAAAGTAACGTGTGAAGCGGTAACAATTAATTTTCATGACTTTCTTTTGCCAAAAAAAGGGAACGATTTTATTTTCAGCGTAACTTGCTTACTTTTCACGCTAGAAACTGTTTTAAAAACACCAAAAAAAATTTTTTTTAAACACTTTAAAAGAGTTATGATGAGTGTTTCCCGAAAAGTGCTTTATTTTTTTGGTTATTTTACGTTGAAATATTCGATTTGGTATTTGACGAATAAGAACCTATTTTTCATTAGCTGCAACCCTGCTTCTACTGGGTCTACAGACCTTATACTGACACCTCTTTTTCATAAGCTATATTATTGCTAGGAATATTTTCTTCGATAAAATATGTACATACTTACTTTTTGAGTTATTTGCGAAAATCCGTCCAAAACGTGTTTTTCTATGAAAAATAAACATATTCACTCGCACATACCTCGAAAAGTATTGACCTAAAACTTTTATAGAACAAAATTTGCTTAGAATTAGAATTAGTCAGTTTATCCACTTCCGGACTTATTTTGCACGTATGTTTTTTCACCTCCAAGAAGGGGTGAAAGTCACATCCAGGACAAGAGAACATATCGGCATAATCTCACTTTTTTCTTTGGCATTTTAGCTACGTGTGTGCCAAATTTTATGTCAATCCAAGCGGTTCTTTAAAATCTGGAGGTTTTGCGATATTTTATCGTGAGTGAATGGAATAATAATTATTACAACGGCAATTATTGCCGTTGTCACTTTTAGATAAGAAGTCATTATCACAATGATATAGTCAGGTTAACTGAATTGTATAATTATTGTTTTTATCATTAAATGTGAAAACCTAGAATTATCCATGTCTGTCCGTCAATAAACACAACTCGTCTATTAGTAGGACAGAAAGAATGACAAATAAGGTGTCAAATGAAAGCCTATAACCAAAATATGATATTACATGTGAGAAGTTTGACCTCGGACTGCCTGTTCCAGAGTTGCAACCGAAAGTACTGTTTTAAATTCGTCGAAATAGTACAAACTATTGGTCAACACGACTAAGAAAGACCAGAACAAATACATACTTCCGGTTTCATGCCTGTCTGTTCGTCCATATCTGTAGGTGAACAAAATTCATCCGTCATATCAGCTGACAAAAAGTTACACGAAGGGTTCAAATATCGACTGCCGGTTCAACTTCCGGTCACTTTTTGTGAAAAATTAGAACTTACGATGTCCAATTGCTTGTTACAATTTTTTTTATAAGTGTTCTACTCTATCTATTCTGACTTTTCATTAACTTACTTAGATCACATATAATTTAATACAGTTTTGATGTCAGGGTCTTCAAAATTTATGTGGTGAGTTCCGGTATGTGATGAATGAAAAACGACTCCATAAGCAGAAGAAAAAAGTGTTCTCAAGACCTAAGACAATACATCGACTCACAAGAGCGTTGTGACAGTAGCAAAAATTCGAGTTGGGATTCTAATTACTTTCTCATGCGGCTTACTCTCCTGACTTGGCCCCCTCCGATTATTAAGTGTTCCCAAATCTGAAGAAATGATGGGCGAGTCACAAAGTTTCACAAAAAAGCGAATATTTCGCGAAATGAACGTCAGATCGAAAAACTAAAAAATGCGTGTTCAATATTTTTCAAAAGTCTATCGAATGATACCAAAAACGAACCCCCACGGAAAGGGGTGAGGAGTAAATTAAAAATTTTAAATACGAACCCTGCGATATTTCGCGAAATGAACATCAGAGTGCCAGTGTGTGCTTTTTTTCTGGGGATGAGTACCACCCCCTTCTCGAGTGTGAAAAAATATAGGTCCAAATAAGTCCGTAAGTGGATAAACTAATTAAATTCCTTGTAACTTTTGTTTTTAGATGGTTTTTCGCAAATAAATCAAAAAGTAAGTATTTGATCGAAAAACTATTCCTAGCAAATATAAAGCTTATAAAACAGTAAAAAAAAAGATGTATGTATGAAGTCTGGACACACAATAAAAACAGAGTTGGAGCTAATCAAAAGTTGGTTCTTATTCGTCAAATTCCAAATCGACTAGTTCAACGTAAAATGTCCAAAAAATAACGCACTTTTCGGGGAAAACCCGCCACAAATTTTTTAAAGAGTTTAAAAAAAGTTTTATTTTTGTTATATAAAAAGTATCTATTCTATCACCATCAGCATCAAAAGTAGACCGGGCAGTATCGTCGCCCCCGCTAGCGAAATTATTCCGATTCGATTTTTTTGCACAAACTTACTCAAAAAGAGGTCCTTATAACATATCCAAAGGGTGCCGGGCGGTGCATTGGTCGAAAAATTGTTTAAAAAATTTTTTTGAAACAAATTCACAAAAACAATTTTTTCATTTCGAACAATTTTTTTTAGATAACTTGTGTCATTCTGGGCAAAAAAGGTGTCTTGCCATTTTTGTTTAAAATTGATTGTTGTCGAGTTATATGCGATTAAAAATTTGAAAAATGCGAAAATGGCCATTTTTAAGTCTTAATAACTCGATTAAAAGTTATTATTATGAAATTAAAAAGTGAGCAGATCAAGTTTCAAACCCTTGCTTCAAGGTCCTTAAGAGATTTTTGTCATTATTTTATTACAAAGCTGTTATTTTTAATTATTAATAATTAGCGCTATAGTCCCGGATTTATCGTCGCCCCTGTTAGTGAAATTATTCCGATTCGATTTTTTTGCACAAACTTACTCAAAAAGAGGTCCTTATAACATATTCACAAGGTGCCGTGGTCGAAAAATTGTTTAAACAATTTTTTAAACAAATCCACAAAAATAATTTTTCCACTTTGAACAATTTTTTTTTAGATAATTTTGGACATTCTGAACAGAAAAGGTCTCTTGTCAATTTTCTCTAAAATTGATTGTTGTCGAGTTATACGCGATTTAAAACCTGAAAAATGCGAAAATGGCCATATAACTCGACAAAAATCAATTTTAGAGAAAAATCTCAAGATACCTTTTTTGCTCAGAATAACCCAACTTATCTAAAAAATCGTTCGTAATGAAAAAATTATTTTTGTGAATTTGTTTAAAAAATTGTTTAAGGTGATACAGTAGCGATCAACAGGTAGCCAAAACGCGTTCCAAGATTGCGGCTGTAATTTTGAATATTTTTTCAAGATATTTGGCACACGTATCCGTAATATAATAAAGAATGGCGGTACAGAGCCCAATTTGAAAAATATATTAGGTAATATTTGAAAATTATTCTGTAATTAAATACAATATTAAAAAAACGAGCCTGTACCGCCATTAAGAAGAACAAAAAAATACACTTTCTTCAAATAAACTTTTTTATCCGATGCCTAGATTTTGTGTCATTTTGGAACTACTAAAATGTTTTATTTCATTAGTCCAAAACAAAATTTAAATTTTTTAATTCGACAAAATATTTCCACGCACAGGCTGTGGTCTGTATTAATTCGAGAACCAAGAGAGACAGCTCATTAACCGCCTTTCATTTTTTCTTAGAAAATAAACGATCTCTACACAAAGTACTTATAGGATAATACGCCGCCGTTATGAAATGATTGTAGGATGTTAAAATGACGAAGGATGTTTTACCCGGAAATCCGAATTTTATATACTTTTGTTATATTTAATACCCTAATAGCACACGACGTCCTTTGGACGTCCAAAATAGGTCAATTTTTGGTCCTAACGTCCATGGACCATAAACGGACGTCCTTTGGACGTCCGACGCTGGACGTACTTCGGGTGTACTAAATATGTACGTCCTTTGGACGTCCGGCGTTGGACGTCCGGCGTTGGACGTCCGGCGTTGGACGTCCGGCGTTGGACGTCCTTCAGGTGGACTAAATATGTACGTCCTTTGGACGTCCGGCGTTGGACGTCCTTCGGGTGGACTAAATATGTACGTCCTTCGGACGTCCGGTGTTGGACGTCCTTCGGGTGGAATAAATATGAACGTCCTTTGGACGTCCGTACTCGGACGAAATACGGACCTTTTCCAATCGTCCATATTGGACATATTCTACCAATAAGGGGATTAAACAGCAAAATTATTTAATAAAATATTAACTTATTTATGTTAATAAAATAGTTTAAATGGAAAAGATTATAAATCATATTTAATTCAAAACTGTATATGTAGTTTAATATCTAATACATGTTTTTGTTTTTATGTAAAGTGTGAAAATCTGATCGGTAAATTATTCGTTATGTCCACTCTACATCAACAATAAATTGAACAAGAAATTGACTAAGTTATTCAAGGCCAAATTTGACGAGTACAAAATGTATGATTTGTAAAAGAAAATGAAGGAATTTGATGAAATAGAACAATTGGATATGTTTTATTTTGTCAAATTTCTTTATTTTCTGTTTATTCACGGCAAAATTGGAAGTAGAATTGTGTTTTGTATAAGCCAAATTTGACCTTGAATAACTTGTCGTCAATTTCTTGTTCAATTATTGTTGATGTAAAGTGGACTTTATAATGTTTTATTATTCCCGTTACCAAGATGATAGAAGTTTGGTGGTTAATTCTAATAAGCAAAAATATAATTTTTATCAATGTATCCTTACTACAGATGAATATTGAGAGCATCTTTTTGAAGTTGAGCGTACGTGTGCCCAAAATAGGTCCAGTTTTAGTCCTAATGCGGATGGACTATAAATGAACGTCCTTCGGACGTCCGACGTTGGACGTACTTACGTGTTGAATAAATATGAACGTCCTTTGGACGTCCATTGGACGTCCGTGCTCGGACGTCCGTTGGACATTGACATCGATCCGTGAGCGTCATCTGCAAAGAAGAAAATCACAAGCCAGGACAACCAATCCAAATAGTGAGTGTTTCAAACTTTTGTGTTGTGTTGTCAAAAGTTTATTTAATTATTTATGTTTTTCCTTACATACTTACATATTTTTTCAAGCTTTTTGGTATATTTTTCATATTTTTTACTATATTTCGATAAAAAAATTCTTCGCAGTTTTATCCTAATCAACATCATCATCATTCTATCCAAAAAGGCAAATCGCCAAAATCGCAATTTTATCATAATATGATATGTATATTTGCATTTTACCACATTTTTTCGATGTTTTGAAACATTTTTGTATATCTTTTGTGTATCTATCTATATTTTGTATATCACCCCTCCTCGGGGTGAAACTCACCCCCCAAATTCACATACTAATTTGTAAGTACACATACTTTGTAAGTATGGAATAAAGGTTGCTTAATATTAATCAGTTTATCGAAGTCCGGACTTATTTTGAACGTTTTTCACCCCAGAGAAAGAGTGAAACTCAGCCCAGGGCAATAGCACACATTGGCACAATATCACTTTTTTTCTTTGGCATGTTAGCTATGCGTATGCCAAATGTCATGTCAATCCTTTAAAATTTACAGCAAAAACCATCAAAGAATGTAGTAATACTTGTTTTCATGAAGTCGGTGATAGAGTTTGACAAATCTTTATGGTTGTTAAATATCTTTTAATTTGTGTATTCGATTTTTAAAGGTAGGTACTATATACGTCCATTTGGCACAATAAAAAATAACCTTCGACCGGTACATATTGCTTGTATCGATGCTCGGTGCATTGTTCAGTCATAAATTTTACCTGTCCCTATAGCGTCGGCCGTCGGGTCCTATTGTAAATTATTATAATAATAGTCCGTCTCGGTATTTTATTATTTCTGTCATAAGTATCTCTGTGGAAATGCAAATGCTGCTTGTAACATCCCAAAAACCAGCTCTACTATTAATTGTACTCGTATAAATAAGTGTATAATATGTACCTACCTACTTATTTATTGTATTCATTTATAGACCTGGATCCCGCGTAATAAAAAAAGTTGATTAACAGCAAGCTGAAAATTTGTTAATAGCTTCACGGTGTCTAGTCGGACAAACTTTGATGTACGGGAATACTGGAACCGGGGAAGTTTTAATTGTGGAACAGGTTAAAAACTTGGAACATCAGACTACCGAAAACGTTCCATGTATTTTGTCGGACAGAACTTCCAATTGATTTGTTACCATTTCATTAAACTCTTATGCAAAAATCAGACTGCGTACCAGTCTACTTTTTTTCTCTTAATATTTTTACTTAAAAAAAGTGTACTACAATCATCTCGCTAAACTTAATATAACTGTTTTCGAGATAAACCCATTTTAAATCTGCGATATAACATAATTTTTTGCATAATATTGTAGTTAAATCCGAAAAATCAACTTAAAACCATAATAATAATTGTGCCAATTCTCATTTATGTCATTTATATTTTTGGAGATTTTTATGGTTTATAAGTTATTTTTCGAGTTTAGCGAGACGAATGTAGTATATATTTTTTAAGTAATAATATTAAGAGAATAAAAGTTTTGATTCGAAAAGTATATGTAATGTAGAGTTCCCTCAGCGATGTGATATAATATTATTACAGTATAGCTCCCCGTGCATGACAAGCTTATGGAGGTAGCCCATATAGCCTAGGCTATAATATTATTAAAAAAATCACTTAGATGGGACAATGGCTTTAGGAAATTCGAGACATCAAAAATGGCCCATTTTTAAGGTGGTGCGTTAATTTCTTGGAGAAATGTAATTATAATTTAATGTAAATAATCTAATATCCAATAATTGTAAATTAATATAAGATGTAATATAAGTTCCTTAAAAAATATATTTTTTATTTCCCACAATACATTCTCCACAGGTATAAATATCGTCTCTAGACGTCCACCGAACGTCCTCCCAGGACGTTAGATGGATGATCGGCAGCAATACATTGGACCAAACTGGGACGTCCTATGAAGGCCCAATTGACGTCCACCGAACGTCCCTTCGGACGTTAGGTGGACCTCCATTGGGCGTTTGGCAACGTGGAATTTGGACCAAAATTGGACGTCCTGTTAAGGTCCAATTCACGTCCCCTAAGACGTCCGATTAAGATCCAATTTACTCCGATTAAGGTCCAATTTACGTCCAATTAAGGTCCCATTTACGTCCGATTAAGGTCCAATTTACGTCCGATTAAAGTCCAATTTACGTCCGATTAAGGTTCAATTTACGTCCGATTAAGGTCCAATTTACGTCCGATTAAGGTTCAATTTACGTCCGATTAAGGTCCAATTTACGTCCGATTAGGGTCCAATTTACGTCCCCTAGGACGTCCGATTAAGGTCCAATTTACGTCCGATTAAGATCCAATATATGTCCCCTCGGACATTAGATGGACGTCCAATGGACGTTCGGTAGCACGACATTTGGACCAAAATAGGACGTATAAAGGACGTTCCTCGGACGAAAACGGACGTCCAATGGACGTCCCTAAAGTCCGTGAAGGACGTCCATTGGACGTCCTTGTGCTATTAGGGTAGGTACCTACCTATAATTCTGGTGATTTTTTAAATCCTCTATTGTTAAGAGAATTTACACCTTTAGCCAAAGTTTTACGATTTTCTAACGGAAATTAACAAGTTATTTTAAATACGCACAAATTATCGATGTTGAAAGGAGTTTTTCAAGTTATAAAAATATTTTGTCTGATCAAAGAATATGTTTCCTCGTAAAGAATTTGGAAAAACACATTGTAGTGAATTATAATCGAAGATATATTTATAGTGATATTGTTGTTTTATTTTAAATAGGTAACTATTGGTAGCAGTTTTTGTAAAAACTGTGAATAAATTGCATATATAAGAAATGATTTTATTTGAAAAATAATAAATAAGATTACTAAATAAGACAGAAAATTTGTGGTTTCCCGAAATGCGCATTTTTTGAATTTTTGTGCATATCTTGCGCATATTTCGTAATTTTTTACCGCATATATATGCGAATATTTCATCAAAATTGATCGCATATAAATCCGCTCCCTAGTCATTGTATTCTGTTGGCTGATTCCAATGATTTGAGCCGCCGTACGACACGTTGGGACCAATGGGAGTGAAGATACGTAACTAATACCTATCAAGAGGTTTACTCAAACTTCTTTTCTGTACTTATACCTACCACTCGGTATAAGTACAAAAAAGAAGTTTGTGTAAACCTTTGCACAACTGTGTAAATACTAAAGAAAAATCTAAAATATTAAAAAAAAATAGTGGAATCCGTTAATCTGTTCTCGAAAAAATTAGCTATGAAAATGAGCATAATTTTCTATATCCCTAACTTTTGACGAGCAGTTTAGCTTAAATGGGGAAAAGCGGTAAGCTTAGACCAAACACCAGTAGGAGGCATTCAATTAATTGAGGAAAAAAATTAAATGGATAACAATATTCATTTCAGTTATAGAAAAGGCATTGCCCCGCTAGAATGGTTGAAATCACAAGTAACAATTAATAGTCCTACAAAAAAGACAGGCGCTTGAAAGTGATAAGACCATTGAACAATAAGCCTGCGAACTGCCTTTTAAACACATTCTTAAAAATAATCCATAACACAATTAAAAAAAGGTTTGTTAAGAAATTATTTTATAGACTTCAGAAATTCAACAACTTCTCCTGATTATGTTTAAAAAACGTACGGAATGCACTAAATGAAAAAAAGAAGAAAAAGATTTATCATACCGTTATACTCTAATATATTCTTACGTTGAATATTTGATGCTTCCCTGTAGAGTATAAAACGGACAGTTGTGTTTTTCCCGTGAGCTGCCTTGTTTAGTCTTCTTTGTCGTTCTATTCGTTAAATCCTATCCTCTCAAGTCACAGCGTCAGAAAGCAGTGGGTATATGCAGTGAACGGGAGGCCTATGTCGAGCAGTGAACGTTGGGGCCCTTTCGCGTTTATCATATGTAGAGAAGTCGCTTGTCAAAAACTGGACGTATGTAATCGTATTCTATTTGTTAAATACTCTCACCTAATATGTCATACCATGTGTGTTAATCCATTTTATTTCTACAATTTTAAAGTGTTATTACATGCCGTCATTTTCATTTGTCTACACCATCTTATTCTGCCAGTTAAATCCCATCATTTCAGACGCTGTACGTCACGATTGAACCAATAGAACCGTAGATACAAGACTAAGGCCCTTTTGACATGATGCTGTAATTGATTTTCATACGTCATTGTATTATATTAGTCAAATCCAGTTATGTTAGGTGCTGTACGCCACGATTGGACCAATAGGAGCGAAGATACGTAAATAAGGCCCTTTTGACATATTGCTGTATTTGATTTTTCTGTGTCATTGTATTCTGTTCATTAAACCCTACCATTTGAGCTGCTGTACGTCACAATTGGACCAATAGGACTAGATATACATAACTATGGCCCTTTTGACTTGTTGCTGTATTTGATTTTTCTGTGTCATTGTATTTTATTTGTCAAGTCCTATTATTTGAGATGCCGTACGTCACGATTGGTCTTATAGGACCGAAGATACGCGACTAAGGCCCTTTTGACATGAGGTTGTATTTGATTTTTCTCTCATTGTATTCTGTTTGTCAAATTCTATCATTTGAGGTGCTATACATCACGATTGGACCAACAGGACCGAAGATACATAACTAAGGCCCTTTTGACATATTGCTTGTTTGATTTTTCTGTGTCATTGTCTTCTATGATGTCTAAGGCATATCTCTGATATGCCCTATTTTTAAATTGGACTTCGTAAGTCCTAGGTTTTCACCCACAAGCTTTTATTTGACACCTCATTTGTCATTCTACCCGGTATAATGGCGGAGGAGTTATATTGGCGGTCGTACGGACCGACAGAAAGAGTACCCAGCTCAAATATCTCACCTTTAGTACCATCCTTGGATTATAAGCTTTCATTTGACACCTCATTTATTATTATAGCTGGTATAATGATAGAGGAGTTACATTCGCGGTCGGACGGACCCACCGACAGACCGCCTAGGTCAAATATCTCACCTTTAGTACCATCCTTGTATTACCAGCTTACATTTGACACCTTATTTGTCATTCTACCTGGTATAATGACGGAGAAGTTATATTCGCGGTCGTACGGACCGACAGAAAGATTGTCTAGGCCAAATATCTCACTTTTAGTACCATCCTTGGATTATAAGCTTTCATTTGACACCTTATTTATTTATCATTCTACTTGGTATAAAGACGCAGAAGTTATAGTCGCGGTCGTACGGACCGGCGGAAAGACAGCTTAGGTCAAATCGCTCACCTGTAGTACCATCATTGGATTATCAGCTTTCATTTGACACCTCATTTGTCATTCTACTTGGTATAAAGACGCAGAAGTTATAGTCGCGGTCGTACGGGCCGGCGGAAAGACAGCCTAGGTCAAATCGCTCACCTGTAGTACTATCATTGGATTATCAGCTTTCATTTGACACCTCATTTGTCATTCTACCTGGTATAACGACGGAGGGGTTATATGCGCGGTCGTACGGACCGACGGAAAGACAGCCTGGGTCAAATATCTCACCTTTAGTACCATCCTTGGAATATAAGCTTTCATTTGACACCTCATTTTTCATTCTACCTGGTATAATGACGGAGAAGTTATATTCGCGGTCGTACGGACCGACAGAAAGATTGCCTAGGCCAAATATCTCAACTTTAGTACCATCCTTGGATTATAAGCTTTCATTTGACACCTCATTTATCATTCTACCTGGTATAATGATTGAGGAGTTATACTCGCGGTCGGACGGACCGACGGACAGACCATGTAGGTCAAATATCTCACCTTTAGTACCATCCTTGGAATATCAGCCTTCATTTGACACCTCATTTCTCATTCTACATGGTATAATGACGGAGGAGTTATATTCGCGGTCGGAGGGACCGAGTCACAGACCGCCTAAGTCAAATATCTCACCTTTAGTACCATCCTTGTATTATAAGCTTTCTTTTGACACCTCATTTGTCATTCTACCTGGTATAATGACGGAGGAGTTATATTTGCGGTCGGAGGGACCGACGGAAAGACAGCCTAGGTCAAATATCTCACCGTTAGTACCATCCTTGGATTATATGCTTTCATTTGACACCTCATTTGTCATTCTACCTGGTATAATGATGGAGGAGTTATATTCGCGGTCGTAAAGACCGACGGACAGACCGCCAAGGTCAAATATCTCACCTTTAGTACCATCCTTGGATTATCAGCTTTCATTTGATACCTCATTTGTCATTCTAGCTGGTATATTGACGGAGGAGTTGTGGTTACAGACAGACGGACAGACGGACGTGGATAATACAAAGTTTTCACATTTTTTCAAAATTGGGTGAAAACAATAAAACATGATGCCAGACTGATTTCTTTATGAAAATAATATATACATTCTCAAATTGTCTATTTTTCGTTGTGAATAATATTGTATTCAACAGTGATGCCAAATTTCTGATGCCAAAATGATTGATAATGAAAGTGGGATATACGTTTTCGTGTATATAACGGCAGCGACAAAACGGTAAAACACTGAACTAAATGTATATAATATTTTCACTGTACGATCATTTTGGACTCAAACATTCTATGGAATAAACTTATATAACTTAGTAAGAGGTAAACAAGGAAAGCTGATATATTAAAGTAACATCAAGGAATCAAATCTCTAACTACCGAGCTGATTAGACTTCTGGTAGCAAGTACAGGAATAAAGTTGTTAAGGTAGTGTAAAGTGGCATCGATATACAGATGCCACTTTGCAAGACGATGCCAAATCGATGGTAAATGCATAATGTATCGATGCCAAATTGATAGTAGGATGTATATATATATATATATATATATATATATATATATATATATATATATATATGTATATATTTTTTAATTTCTGAAAATATATTATAGTCTTAATACATCGTTGATTAATATCCTTTCGATAAAATAAAAAAACAACAAATTTCACCGTTAAAGGGTTGGGTGATTTTGAATTTCTAATATCTCGTTCAAAAGAAACTTTTGGTTATTTTACGGGACTTCAGTAATAATGTAATCTTTCATTCTGCGTTCAAATTTTTCAAAAATACTTATCTATTAGTTTTCTCAGGATTCGAAAAAATAAATGCATTTAAAACACATTGGCGCGAAATTTTGCGCCTACACCATTAACGTAGTAGTATAAAATATATTTAGGCCCCGTTATTTAGACTAGAATACGCCACTGTATCGGATCGACTTATGGATGGGCAGTAAGATGGGAAAGATAATAATATGGAATCTTGCTCTGACTTACTTATTTCATAGTCCAGTCTTTGACGGTTTTTGCGGTAAATTTTAAAGAACCTCTTGGATTGACTTGAAATCTGGCATACGTATAGATAATATGTCAAAGAAAAAAAGTGATATTGTGCCGATGTGTGGTTTTGCTCTGGGGGTGGGTACCACCCCTTCTCGGGGGTGGAAATATTTAACCTCAAAATAACCTCAGAAATTGATAGATATTTTAATTCTGAGTAAAAAATCTTATATAGTGACCTACGACTTTTTCGGTAAATTGATATTTGGCAAGTTATTCACGATCGAAATTGATGATTTACTACATGAAAAATGCATGTTTTTGAGTGGATTTTCAAAAATAACTCTAAAATTATGCATTTTTACGAAAAAGTTATACCAACCAAAAAGAGACCTTTTAAATTAATGAATGGAGTGGTGTTCTTTAAATTATTATAGCAATAACACAACCTAAGTAACAGCCTACATAATATCAGGGTTTTTTCGAATTAACCTTGAATTAAACATTTTATCATTGAATAAGGCAAGAAAGATAGTTTTTTCGAAAAAAATTACAGATACATCTTTTAAAGATTTTACTGATACCTCTAAAAGGTGCTACGATAAAAGCGATTTGGATAAAAAATGGCCGACTTATTACAAAAACAAAACGATTATGTCGTTGAAAAAACAAAAAAATAATTATTTAAATCGGTGAATTTTCCACAAAAATAAAAATTAACATTATTCCATATACAATTAGTTTTATCTATAAACTTACTACGTGTTCTGAGATTTTGACCAGCATGAAGTGCTTAAATTTGAAAAAAAATTCAATTTAGTATTATAATATTTTTTGATATTTTATAAATTTTTTCCATTTTTTTAAAATTCCTGGAAAACTAAAAAAAATTTGAAAAATATATGTTAATACTAAAATGTAGTTTTTTTCATTCTGAAACTTTTTCAGTTTTTTCAATGTCCCTATGATAAAAACTTACTGAGATATTTATACTTTAATTTTGGACGTAAGTGTGAGAAGCAGTTTTCTAAGCTCTTCGAATCGCGTGCTTTAAAAATCAAAGATCTCCAGAAAGTCGAACTTTTGAGAACTTTCAGCACTTACAATTCTCGACAAAATAAGCTTTGGAACAATGAAATATCTTGAAAATTACAGAAATTATCGTTAAAAAACCATATTGAAACATGTCGAATACTTTTTAAGCGTTGATATATTTTATTTTTTTTTTCATGAAAACGGCGCATCGTATGAAAAAAAGGGAAGATACATTTTCTGTCACAAATTAAACAAGTAACACAGAAATGCATTTTAATTTGAAATACCTGAGTGCCGTGCTATATTTTTTTTAATTCAGAATATTACCCGTATGCGCGCCAATGATGAATATAAAATTCTTAATAGTAAGTCTTTAAACAAATGCGTAATAACTACCTCTTAAAACCCACCAAATTTCATTTGCATATCTCAACCAGTTTTAGAGCGATCAATAAATCTTCACTTTCTAAGAAAAATTTCAACACCCCGTATCTTGGAAGCGAAGTATTTGCGGATATATGTTTATAGAGCAAACTATAAAAAAATAAATATGTTTATTTATATATTGACGATGATGATATTGATATTGATAATGATATTTTCATTTGTTGAAAAATGAAAATAATATTCACTCGCAAATAAGTCGAAAAGTATTGACTTAGTGAAAAAACTCTATAAAATAAAAGTTGCTTAAAGTTAGTCAGTTTATCAATTTCCGGACTTATTTTGGACCTATATGTTTTCACCCCCGAGAAGGGGAGAAACTCACCCCAGGGCATAAACACACATCGGTACTACAGTGGAACCCCGATAAGTCGGCCTCCGATAACCCGGAAGTCCGGTTAACTCGGACCGATTTCCATCAGACAAAACAAACATTTTTTCAGTTTGACTGAGTTTTTTACCAATAAATGAACAATAATGTATACAACTGTACGTAGTTTAGATGTACTGTGCACATAGGCGCCCATACCCATGGGCAGGGGGGCCATGGCCCCCTAGCTTTTCGGCTGCTTTAAACTATATATTGTTATCCATAGTGTACAAAATGTAATGTGCAAAATCTTCACGTCTGGCCCCCCTGAAAATTTTTATATGGGCGCCCATGACTGTGCATATTATATGTATTTCACGTTTTTGCAATTATAATGGAGTTTATCTGTAAGTATACTATATTTTAGTAATTTTTACCATATTCTCCGGCTAACCCGGATTTTCGATAACCCGGATCGCCCGCGGTCCCAATTAATCCGACTTATCGAGGTTTCACTGTATATTACTTTTTTTCTTTGACTTATTAGCTAAGTGAATGCCAAATTTCATGTCAACCCAACCGGTTCTTTAAAATTCACAAGTTTTCTATTAAAATGTCTAATATATGTCTTTGTAGGGGTAGTATATTAGGGTTGAAAATATTAAATAACTAATAAACTAAATTGTGAACATAAAATAAAGTTTAAATCACTACAAAATGCAACATTACCTAATTTAATGTTACAAAATATTTTTTTATAGAAATTCTTACTTAGAGGGTAGTTTTGAAGGGTTTAAAAATAGTTATAAACTATAAAATACATTTCAATATGGAAAACAATAAAATTCCTATACATATTTAGCATACTATTTAACATACCCAAACATAATTTTGATTTAAATAATGCTTATACTTCCGTCTTTAATTTTTGGTAAAAAAGGGTAGTTTTCACCGCTTAAAATAAAAAGCACACATTGTAGTCATATCACTTTTGAAGAGAAGGATAAGATGAGCTTATTTGAAAAAATTTATCTAAATCTGAGCGGTTCTTTAGAATTTAGAGGTTTTGCAATATTTTACCGTTAAAGAATGTACTATCATATGCCCCTAATGGACAAGCGTGTGCGCTTAAAAAAACGGAATATACAGTATGGTGCAAACGAAAGGAATAAATTCGTTATTTCGTAAACCGGCGACTTTAAGGAAAAATCCCGAAACAGGTCGATTTTTATTTTTAAGTTAAGATATTGTGGCATATATGGTATACTAGTGACTTCATCCATCTGGGCGTGATGGCGTGATCGACGACTTTTTTAAACGAGAATAGGGATCGTGTGCTAGCTCATTTGAAAGGTTCTTCAATTCTCTATTCAATAATATAAACATTTACATAATTATTTATACAGGGTGTCCAAAAATTATTATTAAATTAAATTATTTGATAAAAAAAAAGAAGAATGCGTGTAATTTATTTAATTCAAAATACAAATTACTGCTTTCAGAAATCGGAAAACAAAGTTTATTTCACAAATAAACATTGCTTCTCGCTCAAATTAAATGTTCAAACTTCCAAGAGGCAGATGGTTGGCGGGAGCTGGCTTGAACATTAAATTTAATCGAAAAACAATGTTTATTTGTGAAATAAACATTTTTTTAGTTTTCGGGTAACAGTAAAATATATTTTGAATTAAATAAATTACATACATTCTTATTTTTTTGTCAAATAATTTAATTTAATAAAAAACTTTTGGACACCCTGTATAAATAATTATATAAATAAAAAATGAATAACCGTTTTCATCCGTATGGCATGCAAAATTGTAGAAGCCTCGGAGGTGTAACCAGAGAAGGTTCCCATTGGTTTCATTCTGGTGGGGTGTAGAATAGCATTATGTTGTTTTATGCCATTAGAGTGAAAACTTAGTCTTTTTAATTATATAAATGTTTATATTACTGAATAGAGAATTTAATAACCTTTCAAATAAGCTGGCACACGACCCCTATTCTCATTTAAAAAATCATCGATTACGTCATCACGCCCAGATGGATGACGTCACAAGTATACCATAACATATGCCACAATATCAAACCTTAAAAATACAAATCGACCTGTTTCGGGATTTTTTCTTAAAGTCGCCGGTTTACGAAATAACAAATTTATTCCTTTCATTTTCACCATACTGTGTGTCGAGATAAAAATTGTAAGGGAATATAAAAAACAAGTGTACCAAAGTCGCGGCTAGAAAAAATATTACGTGATTAAATAACATATTTATTTAAAAAGTGGGATAACAAATAGAGCCAGTTAAAACTGAGCACCGTATTTAAAGTACATTTTTCCACCTATATCGTCTAAATCTCAGTTTCCTCCACGTTTATGTTACTGAATTGCCCAATCAAAGCTTTTCCGTATTCACACCACACCAAGCGGCCATATTATTTCACATAACCGCAACCATAACCATATTTGATAAACAAAAGTGATATTACTCGTACGGAGGATCCCTCTATGCGAAAACAAAGGAGGCTATGAACGGAGGTGCAATTGGCTTTATAGTTGCCATTTGCCGGCATTTCCACGGCGTTGTTCGTTTCGACACGAGCCCTCGAGGAGTCATCAAGGGCCAGACGAATTGGTCCCTCTGTTATTTTTCCAAAGACGTTGTTACCCCCGTCTCATTAGACATTTTTTTACTATTATACTAACGGCTTGTGAAGAACAAATATGCGCACTGATTATTTTATATTTATTTCTCTTGTGTGATTGTTGGAACGTTCTCTTTCACAGTTAAACTATACATAATAAAAACTTTTCACTGTTAGTATCTACATACACGATCGTCAATAATATAAAAAAGTACCCAAAGAGTGGTGAATTTTATTTTTAGCAAAGCTCTCTTTTTGTTTCGCCAACTGTATCCTAATTCAATATTTCTGCTCAGCAGTTGCCGAAAAATAGGTTTCAAAAACACAAGTATGTATAACTTGACTACATTGAAACCAAGATTAAAAAAAAACACAATAAATTACGTTTTTATAAGATGAAACAACTCCGTGTCCGGTAAGTGCTGGGTGGATTGAGTAGCTCAGTAAATGCCGGTGCCGGTCCCAAGCCCGGATAAAGGAGGAGGGTTGAGGCGATGGGCTAGCAACTCGTCTCTTGTCAAAAAAAATAAATGTTACAAATTTCGACAAAACGCCTCGGAATGCGGAAGGATCAAAACAAAGACGACTAATGCAACGGAAAAGAAAAATGATATGGGCTACATGGAATGTGCAAGGACTTAAAACCAAACAAGCAGAAGTATTCAAAGAATTAGCGGAAAGAAAAATAGATGTATGTGTTCTTACCGAAACCAAGAAAAAGGGAAAAGGAAATGAAGAGATAGGAGAGTATATACATATATTCAGTGGAGTGAGCCAAGATAACAGAGCTAAGAGAGGAGTATTCGAAAAAATCTTAAAAATAATATTACATCGTGGACTGAAGTAAACGAACAACTGCTGATGCTGGAAATGGAAAAGAATGGGCACAATATCGTAATTGTCGGAGTGTATGCCCCAAATGAAGATGCAGATCCAGAAAGTAAAGACGATTTCTACGACAAAATGAATGAAATAATCTCTCAAGTTAAAGAAAACTGTGAAATCTATGTACTAGGAGATTTAAACGGCAGAGTAGGTAGAGAAGAAAATAATGGAGTCGTAGGAAGATATGGGGAACAAATAACCAATGACAACGGAATGCGTCTTACGAGATTTTTGTGATACAATGTCTCTCAAAATTATGAATGAATTTTTTCAACATAGAGACATCCACAAATTTACATGGATACAACCTACTAGGAATCTGCGCTCGATAATCGACTATTTAATTCAACGTCACACTTCCCAGCTGAAAACCACTGACGTAAGGGTATACCGTGGATCAGAATGTGAATCCGATCATCGTTTACTTATGGCCAACGTGATAGTTAATTATCGCAAAAACAATAATACTCAGGTACAGAATATAGAAAATGGACAAGAAGTAAGATCTCCTAAATATAACCTAGAAAGCTAAAAATAAGATTCAACGAAATTTCTTTATAAATTACGACTGGCCACAAAATTACAAAATGTGGGACGAGAAAATATAACAGCGGAATAATTATACCAGCAAATTAAAAAATACATTCAAGAGGCTGCAAGTGAAGCGTTGGGGCATAAAGACAAACATGAAATAAAAAATAAAGAATGGTGGTCGGAGAATATGCAAACGTTAGTAAACAAGAAGAAAACTGCTTATGAGAGATGGATGTCAACAAGAGAGGAGAAGGATCACAAGAGATATGCAGCATTAAATCGAGATGTAAAAAGGGAAGTAGTGAAAAGTAAAAAATGAGATGTGGGACCGAAAATGCGCAGAAGTGGATAGGTATATGGGTGGAACAAGAGTTGGGCAAGCGTGGAAGTTAATAAAGTCTCTCCGGAGGGAAGGAAAGGAAAAATCTAATATAAAGTTAATAGATCTGAAACAGTTGAAACACCATTATGAGGTCTTACTGACAGAAGATAGATGTAAATTCCAAGAGATCGAAATGGAAGAATTATCCGAACATACACAAATAGTTGAGATAACAACCGGAAAGTTAAGCGAGGCCCTCAAAAGATCTAAAAACGGTAAAGCAGCAGGATCTGGAGACATCCCAAGTGAGTTGGTAAAGTACGGATCAAACATATTACATGAGATGTTGGATCAAATATTTAATAAATGCTTAAAAGGACAAATTATCTCTGATGATTGGAATGTTGGATACATCAGCTCAGTATACAAGAAAGGGGATAAACGCATATGCTCTAATTATAGAGGAATAACTGTTACCAGCTCAATAGGGAGGTTGTACGGTCGAATAATAAAAAAAAGAATAGAATCAGAATACGAAGTCATGGAAGAACAAAGTGGATTTCGTGCAGGAAGGTCGTGCACTAATAATATATTCGTTCTGCAGCAGGTAATAGAAAAACGGAAGGCAAGGAATCTATCTATCCACCTATTGTTTGTAGATTTGGAGAAGGCATACGATAAGGTACCTTTGAAAAAATTGTTTCAAACATTGACGAAGGTAGGTCTCAGTAGAGAGTATGTGGATGCTATCGCAAATATATACAAAAATGCAAGAAGTGTCGTTAAAGAAGGAAACTTTATATCTGAATCACTCCCTATATCAAAGGGGCTTAAACAAGGATGTTGTCTGTCTCCGACTTTATTTAAAATATATATTCAATCATCGCTAGAGCAGTGGAGGAAACAAGTATCCGGAATGGGAATAGATATAGGCAGCGGTAAATGTCTAACAACTTTGTTTTTTGCGGATGATCAGGTGGTCGTAGCGAATGATGAGGAAAACATGGACTACATGTTTAGAAAACTAAAGAAAGAATATGAAAAATGGGGCCTCAATATGAATATGTCAAAGGCAGAGTATCTTAAAATAGGGGATGATGAAGAAGATCCAGAGTTAGAAATTAGAACCACAAAAAGATGTAATGAATATAAATATCTCGGATCTATAATATCTAAAGAAGGCACTACCAAAAGAGACATCGAAAAGAAAACGCAGCAGGGCAAAAAAGCGGTAAACATTCTAAGCTCTCTACTGTGGTGTAAAGATATAAGACAAAAAACGAAACTGACAATCTATCGTACCTTGGTAGAGCCTATTATGACTTATGGGGCGGAAGTTTGGCAGATGACAAAAAAAGATAGAAAAAGAATAGAAGTAGTAGAAATGGATTCTAAGGAGAGCGTGTGGTATATCTAAAAAAGATCACATCAGGAATGAATATATTAGAAGGAGGAACATACTGTATATTCCAGTGTAGATAGAATTGAAACTAGAAAACTAGTGTGGTATGATCACGTGAAACGAATGAATGAAGATAGATGGCCAAAGAAAGCTTTCAATTACATACCACACCAAAGAAGAAGAAGGGGAAGACCTTCAGCTGTCTGGGAAGAAAATGTACGGCACATCATTAAAGATAGAGCCATCAAAGAAGACGAATGGATGGACAGAAAACGATGGCGGTCGAAGTGCGAGAAGCGGCAGAGGTTGTAGGAACCTCGCTTATGATAGATAAATTGAAACTCGTTAATGAGATAAATGAATATGATCTGGGCCGTCGGTTAGAATTTTGTGAGGATATAATGTTTGGAATTGATCAAGGTCCAGAGTTCCTTTAGGCAGACCGCACATCAAAGAAACATGAAACGTAAATTACGTTTCATGGAAATAAAACACTGCTAAACAAATATACGTCCGGCCATTTATGAAACTCTCCGAAAATAAAAATGTGTCATGAACATGAATCACACCCGTTTCATTGGTAGGCGGGCTTTGAGATTTGTTTAGCAGTGTTTTATTTTCATGAAACATGTTTTACGTTTCATGTTTCATGTTTTTCGTTTCATGTTTCTTTGGTGTGCGGCTTGCCTAACAGTCTTGTATTCTCAGCTGAAGCAACATTTCAATTGAATGGTACTTACTTGTAATCGACATGACGCAGATATTGAACAAACGAGAAACTTCATGGGATGCTAGAAAGCCAAAACCAATATCCAGAGAAATAAAATGTTTGGGCTACAATAATAAATAATCACACGACAGTCATTTCATAATAATTAATCGTTTGATTTGTCCATTTCTTATCGACGGTAATTTTATTGCTCAAAGGTACCAAAATAGGCTTTGAAATGAAATAATTTCTGCAATAAGGGAGTAAGAGAGATTGCGGATATTAACTTAAAGCGCGCTTGGTTTCAGCAAGAGGGTGTCACACCTCATTACGGACGGAATGTTAGCAATTATTTAGACGAACATTTTCCTGATCGTTGGATTGGACAAAGAGGTCCTATCGAGTGACATGCTAGGTCACCAGATTAAGTCTACGTAATTTTTTCTGTGAGGTTACGTAAGAAATTGGGTATACGAATCAGAACCTCAAAATTTAGATGATTTGCGACACAGAAGAAATGATATAGCTGGCCAAATATTTGATGAATACTTAAACAATTCCATCGAATCTGTAATATCGATTAGTTTACTTACAGGAAGTAAACGGGACACAATTTGAGCATATACTCCAATGAAGTTATTACATCTTATTCTTTCTGCTTTCCCAGTGAGTGGGGTTACGGCTCGTGTTTGAAGTCAATCAATAGACTTTTGAAAATTAATAAACTGCGGTTTTTTGGGTTTTTATTTTGAAGGAGTCTATGAACGAAATGAGGTGCAATTGGCTTTATAATAGCCATTTTCCGGCATTTCCACGGCGTTGTTCGTTTCCACACGAGCCCTCGAGGAGTCATCAAGGGCCAGACGAATTGGTCCCTCTCTTATTTTCCAAAGACATTGCTACCCCCGTCTCATTAGACATTTTTTTACTATTATACTAACTGCTGTTACACAACAAAAGGCGCTGGGCTCATCGACTTCTGGTCCAATATTCTTACCATAATTTTTCTTTGCGGCGACATATGTTTGCGTAGAGAAATATTTGTCGCAATTATCTTGCTATCAAATTTAAAAGGAATTATTTATGTATTTGGCTCCGAATTCCATCCTACTACATCGATTTATTTGATATTTTCACCAGAGTAAGTAGGGAATAGTTCAAGAAACAAAGTCTACCCTATGCTGATATGCGCTTTCATCTTGGGGGTGGTTTCCACCACTTCTAGAGAGTTGGAAATTTTTTTAGTTAAAATCAACGTGGTAAAGCCACGAAAGTGGCTAGGGAACCTAATTCTAAACAAAAACTATTCTACAGTGCTAGTCAAAAGTCCGTACCCCCCTCGTATCTTTTGACCGGTTATACCTATAATAGCGAAATTTGGAGGGAGGAAATAAACGGACGTAAGATTCCTAACTAGTCATGACAGGTGACGTAATAGTGACAGATAACGTTACGGAGCCACTGTGACCGATAATTATAAACGGGACCTTATGGCAAGTGTTACCTCGTTTGAAAGGCATTCAAAATACCTATTCAGTTATACTATTTTTTTTTGGGGTTTTAGTTGATTTTGATTTTGGTGAATAAATTAAATAAATATAATATTGTAGTTTCTCATTTAAATAATAAAAATTCAAATGTCCGCCTATGGTTTTTTTGTCAAAAATGTTGACGTTTTTCAATTCTCTAGTAGTTTTTAAGTCAACGTCAACCTTTTTGACAAGTAATCACGTGCGGAATTTTGAATTTTTATTAATTAAATGCGAAACTACAATTTTATATTTCATTTACTTATCAAAATTAGCTTAAACTCAAACAAAATTAGTATGACTGAATAGGTATTTTCAATACCCTTCAAACGAGGTATCACTTGTCATAAGGTCCTATTTAAAATTATCTGTCACAGTGGCGCTGTAAAGTCATCTGTCATAATTACGTCACCTGTCATGACTAGTTAAGAAGCTTACGTCCGTTTATTTCCTCCCTCCAAATTTCACTATTATAGGTATAACCGTTCAAAAGATACGAGGGGGGTGTACGGACTTTTGACTAGCACTGTATATTTTTTTTGAAAACTCAATACTTTTTGAGTTGCGTGGTTGAAAATTGGCCATTTTCATCGAAAAATGACACCTTTGCGGACAGTTTTTTGCGAATACCTTAAAAACTATGCATCTAACGGAAAAAACTATATAAAATATTTTTGTAACTCACAAAAAAAAACAAAGAGATTCGTTCCTTCATAAATCTTCTAGTTATAATACAAAAAGAGATATGGTAGGTGAGAAGAGTTTGTTTTTTGGAGCATGCTCAAATCGGTGTATTCAACTTGAAATCACAGAGAAACGGTCGATTTTAGGTGTATAATGATAGTAATACCTTTTGTAGTTCTTGAAAATACCTTTAAAATGAGCGATAGTAATGTCGATTAAATTCAAACTAAGCAAGATATTCTGCAAAAAATTTGATGACTAATATATTTTAAGAAAAAATGAGAAGTTTATTTAACACCTCATCCACCAGAATTTAATTGCGTCGTTTTCCTTCCCCAATACCTTTTATTATAGTGTTATTTCTATGTTCGAAAAATTGGACGTGTTTAAAATGAATGGTTTTTGAGAAAAATAAGATCAAGTTATAGAGGGCATTTTTAAATTTTCTTAAAAATCTTCCTTTTTCTCGATGTAACTCGAAAATGATAAGAGGTACGAAAAAAAGATATGGCACAAAAATGGAGTTTTTAAATAGAAATTTTGTTTTTATTTTTAATTACTGTATCTCTTATCATTTTCTTTTCATAACCATAAGTTATATGGAGAAAAAGAATTTTTTTTTCAAAAACCATTCATTTTAAACCCTTTCTAATTTTTTGAACATAGAAATAAAACTATAGTACAAGGTATTGTAGAAGGAAAACGATGCATTTAAATTCTGATGGATGGGGGTTAAATATGCTTCCCATTTTTTCTTAAAATACATTAGTCATCAATTTTTCTTGCTGCATATCTCGCTTAGTTGAAACGTAATGGTCTTTTAATATTGCTCATTTTAAAGGTCTCTTCAATCTCTACAAAAGGCATTGATAGAATTATACACCTAAAATCGACCTTTTCTCTGTTATTTCAAGTTGAATACGTCAACTTGAGCATGCTTCAAAAAAAACAAACTCCTTTCACCTACCATATACCTCTTCTTTTGTTATAAGTAGAAGATTTAGGAAGGAACGAGTCTCTTTGCTTTTTTATAAGCTACGAAAATGTTTTATATAGTTTTTTTTTAGTTAGATGCATAGTTTTTCAGGTATTAGCAAAAAACTATTCGAAAAGGTGTTATGTTTCAATACAGATGGCCAATTTTCAACCACGAATAACTCAAAATATATTATATTTTAATAAATAAAATATAATAAAAAATATAGAACAGTTTTTGCTTAGGTGCTCTAGATACTTATGTGGTTATTTTACTTAAAAAAATTTCCACTCCCGAGGCGGGGTGGGAACCACCAAGATAAAAGCACACATCGGCATGGGCTAGACTTTAAATCAGGAGATAAATAGAGGCTGGAGATTTCATTAAAATCCATGATTTTCTTATTAATATCCTATTCTTGGAACTCCGAAATAATATATATCTATGCTTATGAGCTTTTCCGAGCTTACATATTTTGCTCTAAACATTTACATCAGCATTATTTTCCAACGAGCCAATTAAAAAAATTAGTTTGTTTACTTTAACTTTAAATCCCATATCGCTATATTCCACGTGAATGGAAACGATCAGCATGCAGAAACTCCTCTTTCAGGTCAAATATATTCAAATAATACAACTATTTTAACGCAGAGGTAATTAAATGCAAACATTGACCAAATTTTCGATTTACACTTTGCTAAAATGTAAACGAAGGTAATAATTAAAATGATATAGCAGTTTGTTTTAGACTTGCTTGCTGAAAGCGTATGAGATTACTGAGAATGATTTAATTTAATAAAGAATTATACAGGGCACGTGTCAATTCTCTCATAACTATTTTTGGATTCATAAAATTAAAAGTATGTAATTAAGGTAACTGAACTTACGCAGTTTTGTAAAATAATCGTAAACGGAATTATTTGGTAAATAATAATTAATTTAAAAGCTCTCTTGTTACTATGCTTTTAAACCAGCAGGAGTAAACTAAAAAGACAGCTTCGCACCCGAGAAAAAAATCACCAAATACATCTTTTTTTTTTGGTTGATCATGTCAACCTTCGACGGTAATCTATACATATTCTATTATACTAGGTAGTACCAGAGCTAATACGTCGCCAGGTAGTTCTAAAAACAACTGCTTTTTGAATAAAAGCGGACTAAAATCTAAAAATTAAAGTAATAACGAAATAAAACACAAAAAATCGCCGAGATAACTTAACCCATTAACGCCCAAGTTTTTTTTTATTTAAAGATTTTTACTTTTAGGGTTAATATGATGAAAATGTTAATAATTTAATAAAAAAAAAACAAGTTTTTCGGTTTCTTGTCTTTTTTTTAAATTATATGGTGTTACCATATGGTACCGCTGGGCGGTTAAGGAATTTTTAGGATCGTTGAAACCAAAGTTTTTAATTTTTTTAAAATATTTATTTGAGGATATTTTCATTGTCTGGTGTGGTATCCTATAAAACAATTAACACACAAACCAACGTTGCATTTTTTACACATTGTTCGTCTAGATGTTGTACATCTGTCTCCAGCACATCGCCTTCTACTGCTTGATGTAACAAATTGTCGAAGCGATCAAAACGAAGATCTTTCAAGTTCTGTCTATGTAGACTAGGTCTTCCTGTATATAAGGGACGACTTCAATATCTTGCGAGAAGAACTTGGGCCAATTCTCTCCTAAACGATAGCAAGGATTTAATTTTTTTTATATAAATGCCATGAATTATGGACTGCAACATCCAACAACCATGTTATAATTTTCCAGTACCATTTTTTACTGCAAATTGCTACTTGGTAGGTTGAAACACCTTGACCCATCCAGTCGGTACCCACCATATTTTGTTGTATTCAGCTATATAGTGAGGCCGACTTACTTGAATGTGGCCTTTTTTTTCATGAGAAAATCTTTTTACCGTGCCCAATGCTGAAACATCACAACTCGTAGATGCTATTGTAACAACAGAGTTATCTTTCCATCGCACCAGTAACACTATTGCTTCTACTAACAAAAATCCACGACTGAAAAAAAATAAGATTATGACTCCGTAAGCGCCCACCGCAACCATATGGTAACGGCGTACTTTGACTATTCCTACCGAGTTCGCTACATTTAATTGTTGATAAAATACAACAATTTATAATAACTTGGGGTATAATAAACTTAGTTTTTTTTTTAATATGCAAATATAGTTACTAGAAGACTATCAAAAATTGCTTACGCAAAACGGACGTCCATCTTTTTCTATAAATTTAAACTACACTGTCATATGATTATCTCTCGACGGTTGCGAAAAGGCTAAAAAACGAATCCGTTACGTTTTATAGGTGCCTGAAGTATTCCTAGAAACGATAGTTCTTAAAATATGTGGCTGACTAATTCCATTGGCATACCGCAGAATTTTTAAAAATCATGTGTTTTACGTTACCATATGGTAACGCTGGGCGCTAATGGGTTAACTAACCTATGAGGTACTAATAGTGTCAAAATTTCATAAGTGTCAATAGTGTCAAAATTTCATAACAGTGGAGTAAACTTGCCTGCGCTTGGACCAATTACAAACAGGCATTACGGCGCGGTAAATTTGAATTACTCCTCTTGAAATACCGATCTAAGTTATATATTTATATCAATTTTTTACCACAAAACTTTTTTAACGAGCTTGGATTCGACTCACTGTCAGTCCAATTTTTTTTAGAAATTTTTGACGTGTTAGCGTTCTACTAGCTATCCTAAAACAGAATATAAAATCAGTAGACTAATTTTGTTAACTAATAAGTGACGGACACCACAAATGTCAGTGATTAATTTTCGGTCCATTAACCCTTAAACGCCCAACCTTTTTTAGGTTCCATGTACGCCCAAGGGTGGGTAAAAAATGTCCACCTCGAAAATAGCTACTATATTTATTGAGAGTTGTTGAAAATGGATTAAACGTAAGAATCTTATGCTTAATAAACACAGCATCTTCTAAAATATTAATATAAACAATTTACAAACCTTATAACAAAATTACAATGTACATCAAAATTAGCATACCAGTAATTCAGATTTGTCGATCTTCTCCATATTCTTTCTTTCAGCCTCCTCATTGGCGGAAAATTATGTAGATTATGTAATTATACATCGATAATTATATGGATTATCTTCTTATCAACGAGAAATTATATAGAAACCTTTAGTAACAAGTTTTGCCAAGGGTGTACTTTTTATGCCCAACCATAACTCTAGATGCTGCTTTTATTTTCAAAAATATTGGTAGAACCAAATTAACATTCGATAATGGGCTGTCTTTTTAAAAATAAATAATTAAAAAAAAATTTAAACACGTAATAAATATGTTCCAAGGGAATACGCATTAGGTGGACATTTTTTACCCACCCTTGGGCGTTTAAGGGTTAAGATACCAATAAAATTATATAAGATAAAAAAAAACTATGCTGAATATATTATGTAAATCAATAACACTAAACAGTGATTAGTTATTGGCCGAATAAAATTTATTAGTCGATTATATTTTTATTGTGTTTCAATACAATTTTGATAATTTAACTGACGAATTTTCTTTATTAGAGATGTTTAAAGCGAGGTTAAATTGTCAATTTATTTGTAGAATAAATATTTATTTGATAAATAAATAAAATACGCCACCAAATTTACCAACCTCAAATAAGAGTTGAGGTTGATGAAATGTAGATGTGTCAGTTTTATTGCTTGCATAACATTATTCATCGAATAAACTACTATTTTATATATTTTATTTATTTATCAAATACATAATAATACTTCAAATAAATTAACAAGTTAACCTCGCTTTAAATATCCATAACAAAGATTATTTCATTCATAGAGATTCTGACCAATAGAAAGCTACAGAAATAAAAATTACAGCGATTATTTTTTGATGATTTTAGATATAATTTTTTTAAGTAGATTGTTTCTGTTTAATGGCAACCAGTTTCCTAGTTTTGACAACTGTCACATTTAAGAAATTATCCATAATATACGTATTAAAAAAATAGTCTTACGAATATCACACGACAGTAAGAATAAATAAGAAAATAATGCTTCATTTTTACTCAAATTTGTTGTCATTGGGCAATAGCCACTCGAGCCCTGCGGGCTCTCGTGTCTATTGCCAGACAACAAATTTTCGAAAAACTGTCGCATTATTTTCAATTTATTCTCACTCTCTTGTGACATTATACCCGATAATTTTTGATAATTTTTCGTCGTCAAATATTTTACGTCGGATTCCCGTCGTTGCTATGCAAAAATATATTCGGTGGCATTAACGACAATTAATGTTGTTTTAAAACATGTAAAACATGACAAATTAATAACTCTAATGCACGAAATTGGAATTGACAACTATGATCAGAAAATTATCAGAAATATTTATTACAATAAACAATAGAAGACCAGTTGACTAATAAAATTGCAATAGAACGAGAAGTACGACTGGGTTGTATTTTATCTCCACTACTATTCAATATTTACTCTGAAGCTTTCTATTTAAGGAAGCTTTAGACGGTTGTGCGAAGGGAGTATTAATACATGTTGTATGGTTGAATAACATTAAATATGCAGATGACACCATAGGTTTTGCCGATAATCTGAATGATTTACACATATTAACAAATCGTATAATAGAAGTCAGCAACAGATACAGACTAGCTCTAAACATAAAGAAGACCAAAATGACAATTAGTAAAAAACCAATACTAAACGCTCAACTTACAATCAACCAACAGAATATCGAAAGAGTTGAGCAATATAAATATCTGGGCACGAATTTAAATAGCCAATGGGACCACTCGACAGAAATTAAACAGCGAATAATAAAAGCGAAAGCAGCATACGTTAGAATGAGACCCATTTTCAACAGTCGAGAGATATCATTAAAAACAAAATACTGTCTGTTGAAATGCTACATATTCACAATTCTGCTCTACGGAATGGAAGCGGGACACTAACTGTTGCATCTATGAATCGACTGGAAGCTTTCGAAATGTGGTGTTATAGGCGCATCTTACGTATATCCTGGGTTGACGGAATTACTAATGTGGAACTGCGTAGAATGGGGAAAGAGTGTGAAATTCTCATAACCATCAAAACAAAAAAAATAGAATATCTAGGACATGTAATGAGAAATCAAGAACGTTACGGCCTTCTTCAACGGATTCTCCAAGGGAAGGTAAATGGTAAAAGAAGACCGGCAAGATTTCCTGGCTTCAAAATTTACGAAAGTGGTTTAACACGACTACCACTGAACTGTTCCGCGCTGCGGTAAACAAAGTCAAGATAGCCATGATGATCGCCAACATCCGAAACGGATAAACACTTTAAGAAGAAGAAGAATATTTTACAACTTGTCACAGAGAACACCAAGAAACAGGTTTAGTAAATAATATTCAGGCAAAAATATCAATATAAAATTAGTTAAAATTATTTAAAAAGATAGTTTTATTCATGAGATATTCTTACCGAATTACTCTCGAGCTCCTAAATTATCGATTTGTTTGCCCTCGTGACACTTTGACATAATTTCACTCCCGTTCGGGTAGTGAAATTAAAACTGTGAAAGTGTCACTCGGGATAGAAATCGATAATTTTAGAGCTCTCGTGTAATTACTACTGAAAATTCGTCACTTTAAATCATCAAAATTGTATTGAAACACAATGAAAATTATAATCGTTTATAATAAATTTTTTATAATAAATTTTATTCGACCAATAACTATTCACTGATTTGTTTGTTGTTGGTGAAAATCTCTGACAGGTGGAAAATTTGTAGAATATAGAAAAGGTCTGTACTTAAAAAAATACGAATCTTCAATACGTTTTGCGGTTCGATAACAGAGGACGTTGCTACTATAAAACTATTGCTACTTATAGTTTTATCGGTACACTCTGTATGAACATATGTGAAGTTTCATTTCAATCCACCAATTTGTTTTTTGTTTAGAAGTCATTAAGTATTGACCCTGTCACAGTATTTTTTTACAATGGGAAGAATGGAAATTTATAAACGAATGTTGAAAGGACTGTATGGTTAACAGTGGTATATAAGAACTCTTTGCCTTCACTTAGAACAGTAGGAAGATGGATTGCTCGATTTAAACGTAGTTGTACAATCTTTTAAAGATGACTCACGTCAAGGATGTCCAAAAAATAGTACCGACACCATACATTGTAGAAAAAAGACAGGATATCGTATTTTAAAATCATCAAGTGACAGAAAGAGATTTATTAGAAATCCTAGGTATCCTGGTAGGTAGTGAAAGCAACATTTAGACTGAATTATTGGGTTTCAGAAAGCTATGTACAGAATGGATGCCGCATTCGTTAACAAAGGAAAACAAAACTACATTCGAAGGCGACTGTCTTAGCAACATTTAGAACATTATTTGCGAAATGATAAGTAGATTTTAGGCATTTGTTCATCACAATGGATAAGACTTGCGTCTATCTCCATGATCTTGAATAAAAAATAAGCTAAGCAGTAAAATGAACCTGATCTTTTGGCTCCGATACGAGTTCGTGTCAAGAAATCAACCAATAAGGTGTTGGTATCATGTTGTTTGGGATGCGAAAGAGATTTTGTTTTTGCATTACTTGCAAACTGGTAAACCAATAAGTTATGAACATTATTGGTTACCCTTTAAACCAGCTCAAGGAAAAAGTTCGTGAACAAATACCCGTTCTGCACAAGCAAGTAATTCATTTTTATCACGACAATGCACTGTGTTGCACAATAATCTTCAAAAATTGCGTTACGTACTACTTGAACGCCCTATTACGGTGCGTTACATATTGGTAAGGAGGGTCAAAAATCTTCAAAAAGCGCGTTACGTACAAATCGCGTTCAAAAATCCATTAATTAAAGTTCTAATTGTCGGAGCATCCGCCGTATTCACCAGGTTTGACACCTAGTGATGAAAAATGAAGCGCGTTCAAAAATCCATTAATTAAATTTCTAATTGTCGGAGCATCCGCCGTATTCACCAGGTTTTACACCTAGAGATTTCTATTTATTTCAATATCTAAAAAAATTGTGCGTAGAAAGAATCTGCTTTGACTGTGTGTATGGATATTCAGGAAGACTATACTAAATAATAAATTGCATTTCAAACGAAAAAATTGTCTTTCTCAACGAACCCTAAATACTTTAATGCTTATCCACTTTATCGTACCACATAGCTGTTCAAAATGTTTCAAAAGAAGCACCATTTAAAACAGTTAATTGTATAATTAGAATGGAAAGCAACTAAACACTGTTAAGCGACTTTAAAAAGTAGTTAATAAACGTGTCTCTTAATTGCCGCAATCAAACTTTTTGTCATTTATTATCAAGAAGATACATTTAATTAAAAGTTCCGTCCTCTTCGGAGCGCATGCATCGAATATTAATTAAAAGACCCATTGAAGTATTCTCATCTTTCCTTTGAAACTCTTAAAGAACAATCAGAATATTTTATCTGATATTAAATTACGTTCTCTCAGAAACTTCGGTAGACTTTGATCCTTTAGCTGCTGTATGGTTTTTGTGTTAAAGCATTTCAGTGGTGTTAGTTTTCTCTGTTTTACTTTAATGTAGATAGATATTATATCAAAAATGCTTGGTTAATATTTACTTTCGTAGAATGTGTGCTCTGGTTATTTAACTACTTTGATAAATATAGTTCCTTTTTCTCTCTATTTTTGTTCTTTCATCGTGACTTCAAAAGAAACTTGGTTATGTGATATTTAGAATATAATATTAAACATAAGAGAATATAATATAAAAAGTGTGAAGAATTCATGACAAACACAAAAATCTGCTTCTGGGATGCAGTGGGCGCCTGAGACTAGGGATGGCGGTTGTTCAACAAAAAACCGGTTTTCAGTTACACCGGCTTTTTTTTACTTACGGTTTAACCTGGCGATTATAACCGGTCAAAAAAACCGGTTGTTCCAAAAACCGGCTTTCGGTTTTTTTATCAAAAGGAAATACTTAATAGGCTATAACGTTACATTTATATTGCACTTTAGTTTGCTCAATTTTCCTCCCGAAAAATTCCCCAACCAATTCAACCTATAAAAATTTTCCCAGGCGCTTTCAAATTACCCTAAAAATGGGAGAAAGTACCCTAATCTGGCATCTTTGATTCGTCGCTCGTTGTAGAAGGCGTCGGCGTATATTGCGTTGTCAATTGGGATATTCCCAAAAGTGATGATCCTACCGATCTACCGAAATGTCCCTTGGATCTATCGAGTTGAAAAAAATATCCAAATGACTTACATTTTACTCAAAATTAAATTCGATAAACCAATTCATCATTTACTTCTCTATTGTCATCAAAAAATTTCAGTAGGTAGTATTTTTTAATACGTTTGTATAATACCTTTTATTTCCTAAGAATTATGTATTGTTTAAAAATTACATACTTAATGGAGATTCCTAATCGTATTTCGGTATTCACATTTTCATACAAGAGTCTCAAGTACTCAAGTAGTATATACAATTTTTAGATGATGTTTGGAATATCGATTTCAAGCAGATCACTTTTTTATGTAAATATTATCATTACTTCACTTAGTGAAGTGCGGGTATAACTATCCCCAAACTATAATAAAACTTACTAATAGTAATCGTTTCATAAAAGATGATGTCACACTTTTGTCCAGTTCTTTATTTGTAAATAAAAGTTGAATTATGGTTGTTTGGGTTAATTACTTCGCATATTATTTATAATATAATACAGTAAAACCTCCGTTAACCGAAATAATTGGGGGAAGGACGTTTCGGATAACAAGAATTTCGGTTAAAAATACCATTGTTTTTTGTATTTTTTTTGTATCAAATTACATAGTATTGGAGAGATATAGCTGCAAAACATCGTAGTCAAAGGAAAACACAAAAGAAAATATAAGATTTCTTTAAAAAACACTCTAAACATGTTCGTTTTCCTTAATTTTATTCCTTTTTTTAAACTTAGTATGTATTGGTAAAACCGGTTGTTTCGAATTAAAAAAAAACGGTTTTAGGTTATAACCGGTAGGTTTTTCCCATCGCTACTTGAGAGGCACTTTTTGCAATACAAGTTTTCTTTCAACGATGATTTGTTGATTATCAGAAAGCATATTACGATAGAATAAAAACTGAGGAACTATTAATGAGGAAATATTAAATTCACCTGGTCTAGACTGCAGAAATCACCGTATAGCAAACAATATCTATTATAAACAAACTTCAGTTGAGTCAATTATTAGTTAACCAAAAACCTATATCACAAATCACCAACTTTTGTTACTTAAGTGCATAACAATAGCTCAAACATGAAATCTATTTTTTTGATACCAGTTGGCTGGTTTCAATCGTCGGATAAACTGTCCATTTTTCAAGCAGGAACATTTGTACATTTGAGTCCGCGAATCTTTACCCGTGAGTCATCATTTAACCCTGCTGTCCCGTTCGAGTCAACTACACAAATGTACTGTTCGGGTCAATATGACCCAACTATGGTTAACGCTCCTTAATCGAAATAAAATAAGATAATGGTGATAAATAAAACTTTATTAACAAGAAATTATGGTTAGTTAAACAAAAATTATGTTGTTAATGTAAATTAAACCTTATTAACAAAAACAAAAAATATTTTTTTCTTTCAAAAAAGCCTAGTAACAAATATCTACAAAAATTTAATTCAGTTTACAACTGACAGTAATAAAAAGAATGGATTTTACTCATATGTTTATGATATATACAACATGATAATTAGTCTTGTCATCGTTTTTAGGGCAAGTTTACAGCGTGCTCGTTAAGCAGGCGGAGTTAGATTGTCCATAGATGGTTCACTAGCATTTCCATCTTGTCTACTTGTTTCTGCTCGTGTCCTTTTTACCAGTTCGTGAGAGTCTTTAGTTATTGGTATATTTTTCTGGAAATGATGACTGGCTTCATTAGTTTTTCCCAATTCCTCAAGAAAAATTCGCCGTTTTGCCAGTTTATTGTTATTCCATTGGATACAATATATTGATGCCCATAACACGAACGCGTTGTGGCAGAAATGTCCAGCACATTATAAAAAACAATCATTGGCCAGCGATTTATCTCTTATCACATGTATACGTGCCAACAAACTAATCTAGAATATCCACTGCTCCCTTATTGGAATTGTAATCTAAAATAATTTGGGGCTTTTTTATTTGATGAAAGTGATGCACGATGCATCGATTCATAATGCAAATTACTTATAAGAACAACATTTTTATCATTTTTGGGAATATTGTCAACAACAGTGGTATCTTGCGTAAAGCAAAAAAGACGAGCTATGACCTTCTTTATTCGCGATTTTTGCTGAAAGCTCCGGTTTATTTTAATTATAATCCCCGGCATTGTATCTATTTTGTGATAGAAGAAATTTTCCTAAATTTGACGATGTAAAAAAGTTATTACACGTAATATTGTGGGCTTCCAAATGGCTACTCAAGTCACACATCACACGCATTCCTGTATAGATCTGCAATTTTAGAGCATAAGAAGTTTTACTATTCATAACTACATAAAATCCAAACTTTTGTGCCATATTTCGCTGGCTTGCTTGGAATGTACCATTTGAAGGGAGAGCGGCCTCTAAAAGGCTAGTTGCTTATCGACGGTAACATTTTCATCAGGGTTAAAAAATGTTGGTACATTTTCTACCTACGTTTCATAAATTTCACGTAGTGCAGCAAGTTTATCAAAACGTCTAGTATCCTATCCTGTCTACTAGTTTTGTTATCAAAACGTATTACTTGCACACTTTTTGTAAATATATCAAGCGACATTGTTGATTGAAATATACTACGACTCGTTTCTTTATTCCACAAACTTTTAGTTGATTCACCATGGGACTTATAAACTCGAACTAAAAATAAGAGACCAATGTATGCTTGGAAACCAACTTTATTCATGTCTTTCCAGTTGGTTCCAAAGACCTGCTGTTTTTCCATGTTGGTCATATTTACAATTTGGTTTGCAACATCGTCCAGCTATACTACAGTTGTTTATTTTACAAGTTCTAGCTTGCAGAAACCTGTTTTTATTTACAGACGTATCTGGCTGACAAACACACAGGTACTACCAATATAGAATACTGCCAACTAAACACACATACACAGGTAATTTTTAACGGTTTAAATACGCGGGTCATATTGACCCGAACATACCCTAGGTAACAATTTCATTTTTATCAAAAAAATCAGGAAGTTGATTATTTATCTCATATGCAATTGAAAGAACTCATATTAGGTAATAAAGTCACGAAACACCAAATCGTTACGCCGGGTAATATTTTGTAAAATAAGAAATAAACTATTTTTTGGGTCAAATAGACCCGAACAGGACAGCAGGGTTAAAACATACTAAAAAGTCGATGATAAGTCGGAAATTGAAATTTGCTAAACGCAACAGCAATTGACAGTAAGTGACTTGCTGTTGCGTCTAATAAATTTCAATTTCCGACTTATCATCGACTTATTTCGTATGCTTTAAATGATGACGCACGGGTAAAGATTCGCGGACTCAACTGTATGTCCCCTTAAAGCGAATCCTTTAGCATCGACCTGGTGTCATCACAATTTTATATTTTAATACATTTATCATGTAATTTAAAGGTTTTTACAAACAAAAATGTGGCTAGTTTCAATAATTATTCTCAAGAAGTTTCACTGATGACTCCCCGACTGGACCAAAAACATTTTGAAGGTATAATTCATGTGGATAAGTTTTAAAATAATTTTAATACAAAAATATACCATTATACCTTCACAAAATATAAATAGGAAATGTATCACCTCATTGTAAGTTTATCTATTTTTTCCTTTTATTATAAACTTCAACAAGTTTACGAGTTGATATATGCCGATGACCTGGTAATTGTGCAAAATCAGAAAAAGACTTGCAAGTGAATGTGAATGTTTGTAATGAAGCTTTTAAGAAATTTGTGATGAAAATAAATATTGAAAAAACAGAAGCTTTAGTAATATCGAACACTCAAGAAAATATAAATGTAAAGCTGAATAATGAGACCATTACACAAGTCGAGGACTTCATGTATTTAGGATCAACAATGAATTGACAAGGAAATATAGATTATAGAACCAGGAATAAACGGCAGGGTAATGAGTGCAACAAAATTATACTATAAACTAAATAAAAGTTTTACTAGGAAGAAAGAAGTAAGCCTGAAAACAAAAATGAAAGTATTTCAAACTGTATACGAGCCGGTACTACTCTACGGTAGTGAAACGTGGACAGTGAACGACAACATCCGTAATAAAATTCAAGCATGAGAAATGCGATATTTACGTGCGGTATCCGGAGTGACTAAACGTGATCGTACAAGAAATAAAGACATACGTGAAAGGTGCGGTATTGGAAGGGCCGATTTGAAACGAAACAGTTATCGTGGTTCGGACATATGGCGAGAATGAGTGAAGGTAGAACTGTAAAGAGGGTATGGAAAGCGGCTTCCGATAATAAACGACGAAGAGGCAGGCCAGCAAGAACGTGGAACGCAAATATTGGAAAGACTTGGGTAAAAAGAAATATTGGGTGGAGAGAAGCAGAAAGACTAGCTATTGACCGAAAGGCATGGAAACGTCTGATTTCTCCACTTATCTCGACACCGTAAGGTACAAGAGGACGGCTTAAGTAAGTAAGTAAGTATAACCTACAACTACCCTATACATCCTGTATTTATCTGTAAATTTTCCACTACATACTCAATTTATTAATTCAGTTTATGAAAGTCAGTTAGTAGTAGGTCTGGATCCCGCGTATGAAAAAAAAGTTGATTAATAGCAAGCTGAAAATTTGTTAATAGCTTAAGGGTGTCTAGTCGGACAAACTTTGATATATGGGAACACTGAAACAGGGGAAGTTTTAATAGTGGAACAGGTTAAAAATTTGGAACGGTCAGACCACGAAAACGTCACATGTATTATTTGACATGTTCTACGTGTTCCACTCATTATAATGCCCATTTGGTGATAAATAGCAGCCTGATTTTTGCATGAGACTTTAATGAAAGGGTAACAAATCAATTGGAAGTTCTGTTGGACAAAATACATGTGACATTTTCGTGGTCTGACCGTTCCAAATTTTTATCCTGTTCCACAATTAAATACTGTTTTTTTTTTCTTTGGCTTGCAGTCTTCTGGACTATATACATATGTTACAGTTCAAGTTGATTATCCAGTTGGAGTTGACTCCAACTAGTTGGAGTCAACTCTAACGGCTGGTTTCAGTAAAAGTTGATTATAAATATAAAATGAAGATTTATATTCAACATTTACTAGTAAAAGTAGACTCCAACTAGGAAAAGTATACTCTTCCCAATGCCATTTAGTAAAAGTTGATTCTGATTCACACAAACAGCCGATTCTAGAAATTAAATGTTACTGAATATGTTCAAATTAGTCTAGGCTGTATCGTCGCCCCCGTTAGGTAAATTACTCCGATTCGAATTTTTTGCACAAACTTACTAAAAAAGAGGTCCATAACAAATCTACTGGTTGCCAGGCAGTACCTTGATCGATAAATTGTTTAAACAATTTTTTGAGACAAATTCACAAAAATAATTTTTTCACTTCGAGTAATTTTTTTTTAGATCATTTGGGTTATTCTGAGCAAAAAAAGTTATTTTGTGATTTTTCTCTAAAATTGATTGTTGTCGAGTTAAACGCGATTTAAAATTTGAAAAATGCGAAAATAGCCAATTTCAAGGCTTAATAACTCGGTTAAAATCCATTATTATGAAAGTCAGAAAGTGACCAAATCAAAGTTTATAGCCCCCTCTACAAGATCCAGCAGAAATTTTTTGTCACTATTTTATTACTAAGCTTTATCTATAATTATTAACAATGAGCGCTAAGTGCGTATTAGGCGGCCGTCAATGGTGAGTGCTAAAGAGATGCACCATTCCGGCCGTCCAATGGTGAATCTCACTCGCACTCACATTGACGGCCGCGTCAATACACGCTTAGCGCTCATTGTTGACAATTAAAAATAATATCTTATTAATGAAATAATGAAAAAAATTTCTTTAGGATCTTATAGAGGTAGCTTTAATCTTTGATTTTTTTAGTTTCTGACTTCACTAAAATCATTCATTATTGTACTCATTTGCCCTCATTTTCGGCAGTAAAGTAACAATTTGTTGTATTGAAAGAAGAATGTTACTTTATCTGCCGCGATTATTATTATTATTAAGTGGTCAATGACAGCAATCGATTATTTATTTGAGTCAAATTAAAATTTATTTACTTTAATTATTAAAAATATTGAACAAAATTTATCTTATTATTAATAAAATTTATGTCAAAAAGTAAAATTCTGTAGTGTTTCGCAATTATATTCATACAAAATAGATTGTTACTTCAGACACACTTTAAACCCTTCATGTACTGCTATCTATATTTACAATTTTCACACAATAAAACCTTTACATCAGCGGTTCACAATCTTTTTGAGTCATGTACCATCTAAAGTTTCTTTTATTATATTTCTATATTTTTAGATTGTATAATCAAGACTTACTATGTACTGCTATTTTAAGTTTTTGTGTGTTTTGTGTACCACCGCAAATAATGATATGCACCACCGGTGGTACATGTACCACAGATTGAGAACCGCTGCTTTACATAATATGAGATGGAGTAGATAAAAATTATTTTTGTGAATTTGGTTTACCAAAAATTGGTTAAACAATTTTTCGACCGCGGTACCTCGTGACACCCTGTGTATTTGTTATAATGATTGTTATACGGATGTAAATCTGTGAGTAAGTTTGTGCAAAAAATCGAATCAGAATAATTTACCTAACGGGGTCGACGTTACAGACAATAAGTAGTTGAAACGGTCAAAACAAAGAAACGCACACTCTTTAAAAATGCACTTGAGATTCTCGTATAATCAACATTTACTGAATCGATCCAGGAAGAGTCAACTCCAACTAGTAAAAGTTGATTTAAATTTTTAAAATCAACTTTTACTGCTCGTTTCAGTTGGAGTTGACTCCAACTAGTTGGAGTCAACTCTAACTGAGAATCAACTTGAACTGTAACACATTGTTCTGTATGTAATTATTTATGTTCTGTTGTTAGTTTTACGTGTAGTATTCTTTCCTCTATGTTGTTTTTGATTTTTCCTACAAGATTTTTGAATTTTTTGATACAATAAAAAAACCAAAACTCATTATCACAACAAAAAGGATCTAAAAATCCAGAAAACAAACACCGGGGTTCAATGTAGAACTGAACTCTGAAATAAAAATATTTGGAGAATTTATATCGATTCAGAATGAGTAGGGCCTAGGTTCTGCTCCTAAAAAAGGAAGTGTCTATTATTTTAAAAATTAATTCGGGCAGAATAAAAAAATATTCTTAAGAAATTGGCATATCTTACTATGTGTCACTTGCAGAGATTTATTTATATTTATTTTTAGAATACAAAACAATCTAATATCTATAGACGGTTGAAAGGTAATAGGTTGTAACCGACAAATCAACTTTTTTCATGAAGTGCAACAAATGTTGCATTTGTAATTTGATGAGGAATTAACATAATAATTATTTTCATTAATTTATATATCAATTATTCACCTACAAATTAACAAAAAAAATATTAGGTTTCTCATAAAATTACGTAATGGGAACGTTTTTTTCTACTTCCTGAAAAAAGTTGATTTGTGGGTTACAACCTTTTACCTTTTGACCGTCGTTATTTTATGTATTATTTATTTAATTTTAAATGCTTCACTTATAACTCCTATAGAGATTTGTTAGTAAATTTCAAAGTAAAAAAACTTACTTTTTCATATACTGTCACAATTTTCCGCTATATTGTACATCACAGTTTTCCCTTTGTTTTTTTTTCTATGGACATCAATTCTCATTACCATTGTGCAATAGAATCTATAAATTTTGCTTTGTAAATCATCAGTTTTTATTTGGACCAATGTAACCTAATAGTTTCATTGAGAGGCACTAACGAAATTAGCGGAACCAAATGCATGCCAATATGCAGTTAATAAAACAATATATCTAGTGATGACAATATGAACATGGCAGCTAAATAAAGTATTTATGAACACGTGTAACAACAACTACAATTACAAGCAATTTACTAGAATTTGGTAACGGGTATACAACTAGAACATTATAGTAAACTCAGCGTTGTAAAGCAAAAACGGTGTAAGAAATAAATCGGTGTAATATTAACAGAAAAATTAAACGGAACAACTGAATTAAATAAGCATATAAATAATTAAAAAGCATATTTTGAATTAAATAAATTACACAGAATCTTCTTTTTATGCCAATATATTAACTTCAAAAAATTGTTTTCGGACACCCTGTATAAATAATTATGTTACTGTTTAGATTACTGGATAGAGAATTGAATTAGATTTCAAATGAGCTATAAAACGACCCCTATTCATATTTAAAAAAATCATCGATGACGTCATCACGCCCAAATGGGTGACGTCACTAGTAAGATATATATGCCAAAAAGTCGTAATTTAAAAATAAAAATCGACCTGTTTCGGGATTTTTTTCCAAAATTGTTCATTCTCGAGAAAATGAATTTATTCCAACCTTTACGTGCTCTCTGTATATTCATATAACAGGAAAATACATGTAGTTTTCGTAACCTACATATAACCACATTCCAGCCAAAGGAAAAAAATTAGTCCTATTTATCATCGATGAAAAAGTACATAAAACTACCCTGGAATAGTCCTTGAAACAATCTTATGTAATATACGCAAATAGATATTAAGAGCATGGGGTTCTCCAACCTCGACGCTTCGTTAAGGGCTGAAGGGGCAGGTGAGTGTCCCGACGGTCTTGTTTAATTAAGGGATAAGCCAAAGGCAGAAGGGCCTGCGATGTGTCGATGTGCAATCGATTGCCTTCCGTATCCCTAAGGATCACCAGACGAGCAATTACGCAATCTCTGCTTACGTAATTGATAATCAGGCACTCCACCATAGGGCATACAAGAGCTCGACCGAACCGACGCGATGAGCTCGTATGCATACATTGTTTTATGTTTTGATGGGACCTTTATATACCGTGCACGCCCTTTTAGCCCGATCAAAGAACAATCTGACCCCAAAAAAATAAAGAATGAAAATTTGGGAATAGGTAGTCGAACTTGTCTATTATTAAATAAGAAAAAGTTTACAATTCTACATCCTTTACACCCTTCTCGAGGGTGAAAAATATACATTCAAAATAAGACCAGAATTAGATAAAATGACTAACTCTAAGCAACTTTTGTTCTATACAGTTTTTTCCACAAGTCAATACTTTTCGAGTTATTTGCGAGTGAATATGTTCATTTTTAACAAAAAAAAAAATATGATTTTGGACGGTTTTTGGCAAATAACTCAAAAAGTAAGTATCTTATCGAAAAAAATATTCTTAGCAAAAATATAGCTTATAAAAAAGTAAAAAAAAATGTGTATGCATGAAATCTATAGTTCAAGTAGAAGCAAATTTGTAGCTAATGAAAAGTATATTCTTCTTCGTTAAATTCAAAATCGAATATTTCAACGTGAAATAACCGAAAAACGGAGCAATTTCCGGGGAAAAGTCGTTACAACTTTTTTAAAGTGTTTAAAAAGGAATTTCCTTGTGGAATTTTTATAATGAACTATTTTAAATGGGAAATAAGCCACAATTTTACCAAAAAAAATGAATTTATTAACGTTTCGACGCCCAAGTTGGGTGTCGTTGTCAAACTACAAAATAATACTAAATAAACAAAAATGTTGTTGCTTAGTAAAAAATTCTTCTAATAATTTATTTAATCTGACTCATTTCTATCGGCAATTCAGGCATGTATTATACATTTTAAAGTAAAAGACTTTAAAATGATATTGCCAATATTGATGAGTTGCGTTTCCTGGGACGACTTTACTAAAAGATAGTTCATTCGATTACATGAAATCAACCCCAACTCAAGAATATCCGCCATAAAAAATCATAGCATGTGAACTGTCTTTAAAAAGACAACAAATGCAACGATCGCAGTAAAATTCTCGCGCTAGAGATTCCATAGTACATCACGAGGTTTTTTCCTGGTTTTCCCTCGTGATTTACTATAGAATCTCTAGCGCGAGAATTTTACTGCCATCATTGCATTTATTGTCTTTTTAAAGACAGATCACATGCTATGATTTTTTATGGCGGATATTCTTGAGTTGGGGTTGATTTCATGTAATAGAATGAACTATCTTTTAGTAAAGTCGTTCCAGGAAACGCAACTCATCAATATTGACAATATCATTTTAAAGTCTTCTACTTTAAAATGTATAATACATGCCTGAATTGCCGATATAAATGAGTCAGATTAAATAAATTATTAGAAGAATTTTTTACTAAGCAACAACATTTTTGTTTATTTAGTATTATTTTGTATTTTGACAACGACACCCGACTTGGGCGTCGAAACGTTAATAAATTCATTTTTTTGGTAAAATTGTGGCTTATTTCCCATTTAAAATAGTTCATTGTTTAAAAAGGGTTTACTTTTGTTTTTTAAAAAAACTTTTAACATAAAAAGTAAGTGAGTTACGCTCATAATATTGTTGTCCCCTTTTATTTTTTGGTAAAAGGAATCGCGAAATCACCCCTTAATTAGCATCCCAAATAAATTTAATCGTTAACGCTTCACAAAGTACTTTTCTTATGTCTTCTTTTTATATGATCTGTAAGTTTCATCGGTTCAAAGTGCTTATTTTTGAAAAGGCTGTAGTTAAAATGGCTTGAACGGGTAACTAATCACGAGTTTATGCCAATTTTGAACAGCCATAGGATAATCAATTTTGGTCTAACAAGCAAACAAAATTTCAAAATATTCAGAAAATCAAACGTACATTTTATTACTGTTTGAGATTTTTGGTATTACTAGTAATTTTTAAGTTATTTAAAAAATGAATTTTTTTCAAAATTAAAATAAACCAAAACCAATTGTTTTGAAAAATGTGCACATTGAACCAATGAATCTTATACATCATATAAAAAATACATAAGTAAAGTAACTTGTGAAGCGGTAACGATTAATATTATTTGGCATGCTAATTAGCGGGTGATTTTCGCGTTTTTTTACCAAAAAATAGAAGGGACCAATAATATTTTGAGCGTAATTCGCTTACTTTTAATGTTAGAAGTTTTTTGAAGAACAAAATTAAACCTTTTTTTAAACACTAACAAATTTATAATGGGTTTTCCCCGAAAAGTGCTCCGTTTTTTGGCTATTTCACGTTGAAATATTCGATTTGGAATTTGACGAATAAGAACCTACTTTTCATTAGCTACAACTCTGCTTCTTCTGGGTCTACAGACTTCATGCATATGCCATTTTTTTTACTTCCTTTTAAGCTATATGTTTGCTAGGAATATTTTTTTCGATAAAATGTTTAATTTTTGAGTTATTTGAGAAAAACCGTCTAAAAACATGTTTGTTTTTGTTAAAATGAACATAATCACTCGCAAATAACTCAAAAGGTATTGACTTAGTGAAAAATCTCAATAGAACAAAATTTGCTTAGAATAAGTCATTTTATCCAATTCCGGACTTATTTTGAATGTAAATTTTTTCACCCCCGAGAAAATATTTTTCACCCCGTATTTCCCAATTTTTGGAAAATGGAGGGGATGTAGAATTGTAAACTTTTTCTTAAATAATAATAGACAATTTCAACTACCTATTCCCATATTTTCATCCTTCCTTTATTTTTTTGGAGGTTTTCAGAAAATTGTGTGTTCTTTGATCGGGTTATTTAGTATCACTGTGTGGTTCAATGTAAATAGAATAAGATATGAGTGAATGTCGAATATACGAATTTTTCAAATACCTTCTTCGCAAAACCTTCGTCGATTTTTCTTTCAAATGATTTTTAGATGACTATTTCACTAGATTGTTTTTAACTGATAAAACGGCATAGCAACGCATCGTTTTCTACTGACAAAACTCCTTAGCGACGTGATTTCTCAGCGACAAAATTATGACAGATCCGTCACGAAAGTGTCTGGTAATAACAAATAAACAAAGATTATATTTCGTTGATATGGTGCATTAATTGTCTCGTGAAATAGTCTTGTAGAATATCATTCGAGAAAAAATTATTTACCGGCAAAATTTTCTCCTGGTTTCATTCAAGTTCGTTGCCTCTTGGTAATTTTCGCTTATGAAATTTTGACAAAATCACTCGACTGACGTCTCGTGATTTAAGTCAAAATTTAATTCGCGAAAATTGCCAGGCAACAAACTTTCATACCAGTCGAAAATATTGCCGGCAAAATTTTCTCTCTTGTGATATTATATACGAAAATAATATCGTAAAAATTAACCGAGTGAAAAACACAAAAAAAAATATCATTTTTTTGAAAAAAATTTTAGGACATAAATTTTGATTAAACATGTTTGTAGCATAAATTTTGATGCTATCAACCTCTTTTGCCGTGATTGAAGGTTTAATACATAGACAAGTACTTACCGAAAAAAAAATATATATTGTATTGATTCTCCTTATTTTCTTTATGTAATATTTAAAATTTATTATACGTATACTTATTTTCAATTAATGTAACAAAACTTTTATTGGGCTAGCTCAAATTTATAAATTATCCCAGGGTTTTACGTCATCCAATCACAGACAACATAATACATATACAACACATAATACATCCACATATTATAATACCTATATTAACACTTAAATACATAAAATCATGACTATTTAAAGCGCAAATTGGCTAAACAAAACCGCCAATCAACTATTGGTTATAGTAATAACAATAACCCAATAATTTTAAAATAATATTTTTTGAAAAGGATTTCCGGGTTTTAAATCGAAACGCCAAATAATAATAAAATTTAATTTGTAATCATATGATTGTACATTTTATACAATTAATAAAAGCCATCCAAGTACTGTAATGAAATCTATATTTTTAACTAATATTTGACGTTTGTTTTCAAAATTTGTAAAATACATAATATAAGTGTAAAATATAAATGTTAAAAGTACACGTTTAAGGCATGCATGTGAAAGTTTTCAGAATGAGCAATAGCGAGTTCTCCAATTCACATGAGTGCTTTAAAAATGTACTTTTTAACACGCATATCATACAATATTTTTTCTACAAACGTAATTACAGGACAATATCTACAAAAACTTTTACTTGAACTTGACTGACATTCCATTTTTATATTTTTTGACATTACATCAAAATTGCCTATACGCTATGAGCTTCGCTGGTGTCGCTCCTAGCGGTTACTAATTCAACTTTTACCGGTAATTTTTAAATTTATTATTTAATTGTTATCGCTTAATATTTACAACGCAAAAAAGTAATTAAATTGTAATCGATTTTTTTAAGATTTTTCTAATCATTTTGACGTTCTATTGATAAAGTATCAATTTCTTACTTCGGATACTTTGACAATAATCGTGTAGATGGCGCTAAGATTATAATAGATTATTTATAATTAGATATTACGGAACATTAAAAAAACTTAAATTCAGTATTTAAAACGTAAGTATATTTAAGGTAAAAATATATACCACAGCTTTGACCAACTAATATTGTTTATAATTAATGTTTTTAATTTTAATTTTAAATTAATCACTTTGACATTTATGTCAAATTTCCAGTAAACGTTTACAAACTTGTCACTACTGGCGTTCGCGAATTTGTAAATATCCCCTCTACGTACGAGCTCACAGCGTATACGGTCAATAAAAATTGCAGTGCCATAAAAATTTTAAAGCACTAGCCTTAAAGTAGCACTTTTAACGCTCGTATGGAGTGCTAAAAATTGCATTTTTAACACGGTTGTAGAAAAAAAATATTATATAAAATTCTGCAAAACATGTATAAAAATCAATGTTGTTGAACATTGTTATATATACATTTTCGCAGAACTTCTTAAAATAATATCCGTAAGGAAAAAAATTCCTGTAGCTGGCTGTATACCATTAATTACAAAAACTGAAGAAAAAAATTTTCTGTGTAAAAGGTATATTTATTTGAAAACCCCAATAAAGGGCTACATTAAAAAACAGAATGCTTTCGCTCTAAAGAGAGCATCATCAGTGTCCTTTGTAAGCTCTACATGCTAAGCCACGAAAAATACATGGGTAAAAACCCTTAAAATGTTGACTAAAAGTCTTACATTGACATGTTGTATACGAAATCCGGGCGATGGATGAAATTTAGAAAGATACCTCAAAGCATTATAATATGACTATTCCACGAAGCATGTGGGTGGTTGAGTCCATTTCTTGAAGACAGCTTCACAAAGAGAAAGGTGAAAGTTAACTTAAGGAGTTATTGGGGTTTTCTAATAAATAGACCTTTTACACAGAAGATCTTTTTCTTCAATTTTTCTTAAAATAATATTTTTTGAAAATATTTTCCGAACTGGAAATCGAAACGTTAAAAATTATTTAACACATAATTAGGTTTCATTACAACTAACTTAATTAAAATATAGTCCTGTCGCCAGGGGGGGTACAACGGCCTCGTTAATTCAGATGGACTTACTCAAGTTTTTTTTATGTATTTTGACCCGTAGAACACGAATTTTTTGGGTAACAGTTGATCCGGATGTCGATAAGATTGTTATAGACCAAGAACTTGAGGAATCAAATAACAGCGATTTTTGGCAAAACAAAACACTATTTTGTATTTTTTGGGCCATTTTAAGTAAAAAATATTTCTACAAGTTTTTTCGTAGGATGCACAGTTTTCGAGATAAACGCGGTTGAACTTTAAAAAAATCGAAAAATTGCAATTTTTGAACCCGAATAACTTTTGACTAAAAAATAAAATAGCAAGTCTGCTTACCGCATTTAAAAGTTTAAGTCAAATTATATCGGTTTTGATTATTTCCATTGGTAAAAATTTATTTTTTTATTGTTTAACAAAGCTATAAACACGTAGGGTTTCCCGTGCTTTTACATGTGTTTTAACGCATGTAACGTAGAAATAGTCTTGATTGCACTAGTACCTATTCTACCTACTCGTTCGATTTTAAATGAGAAATCATAGAAACATCACTCACGCACTAGTTGTTTGTAGCTTTGTTTAACAATAACACAATAAATTTTTAGCAATGCAAATAATCAAAACCGACATAATTTGACTTGAACTTTCAAAGGCGCTAAGCAGAATTGCTATTTTATTTTTTAATCAAAAGTTATTCGGGTTTAAAAATTGCAGTTTTTCGATTTTTTGAAAGTTCAACCGCGTTTATCTCGAAAACTGTGCATCCTACTAAAAAACTTGTAGAAATATTTTTTGCTTAAAATGACCCAAAAAATACAAAATATTGTTTTGTTTTGCCAAAAATCGCTGTTATTTGATTCCTCAAGTTCTTGGTCTATAACAATCTTATCGACATCCGGATCAACTGTTACCCAAAAAATTCGTGTTCTACGGGTCAAAATACATAAAAAAACTTGGGTAAGTCCATCTGAATTAACGAGGCCGTTGTACCCCCCCTGGCGACAGGACTAATAATGTTCTTGATTATAAACACTTACCGCAATAATCAAATACAATGAGCATATAAAGATGACTTACCTGAAAAAAAAAAAAGAATTATTAGTATTATTTTCTCGCAAAAATCAAAAATAATTAATATTTCGGATTATTGACTTGAGATTAAAAAATTGTAAAAAAAACAATTGATTTATCTTTATTTTAGAGATTTTTAGAACTATTGACCTCCTTGTTATTAGTATTTGTTTCGCATTAAAACAGAATGAGACAATAGTGTCTACTACCCAAAAGGAGAGTTAGATGAAAAAAAAAAAATACCAGTAAACCAAAATTTGATTTTTAGTACAATTTTATTACTCAATATATTATGTAAAAATTATCACAACTGCACATTAGGTGTTGGAGATATTGCTATTAATTTTTTGGAAATACATTAACAGTACAAAAAAAAACAAGCAAAAAATAAAAATAAAATAATTAATATCCGATTCATTTTAAAAATCAAGCGATACTTTTCTTGTTAGTATTGTGCCATCTACGACTTTCAGTAAGGCATTTATATACTTTTTACTAAATTGTTGACTCTTATACATCTTCTGTGATTGATATTCAGCAACATTTACCTTAAATCCCAAAGAGTTTCAATTTTTTTGGTATACATCTCATGATTTCCAAGATCGATAAAATTTGGAAATAATGGCACATATAAAATAATTACACATTCATTTTGTGGATCTTCAACTATACGTACATGGGTATGTACCTAAATGCTAAATAGTTTTAATTTGTTCGTGCAGACCTCTGTCTCTAAGATCGATAGACCTCGGAAGTAGTGACAAATAAAATATATTAATACTTTATTACCTTTATTAGGAATACCTTTGTTTTCGGAAGAATTATGCGAAATGAATCAAGATAACGCTCCTACAAGCCATCCTGAAAAGAAAAATACTTGGAAAGCGGGGTCCAGGAAGAACAAGGACCTCTTGTTTGATGAACCCCAGAACCTGGTTCAACACAACATATGTGCAGCTTTTCCGCGCTTATAAGATAAAATTGCCATGATGATCGCCAACATTCACCACGGATAGGCACATCAAGACGATGAACATTAATTTTGTCTTGACTAAAGAATTTTTCAAAACATGTAGAATGTAGATTTCAGCTATAAACTAGCTTCCAACAAAGTACACATTTATGTTCAACCTCTCTTAGTCCAGAAAGCCACTGCGCATCCGCTAGGCAAAATATTCCGATTCGGATTTTTTGCACAATCTTACTCAAAAAGGACCCCTTTTAACAAATTTTCATGTTTCCAGGACCAAAAGGTGGTCAAAAATTTTTTAAACGTTTTTTTTTGTTTTTTTCCTAAAATTATTTTTTTTGCATGCAACAAAGTTGTTTTAGGTTTTTTGGATCATTCCAAACAGGAAAGGTCTTTAGTGACTTTTCTCTAAAGTTGATAGTTTGTAACATATAAGCGATTAAGAATTGAAAAATTGCGAAATCGGCCATTTTTAACCTTGAAAAACTATGTGAAAAACTTAAAATTTGAATGTTGCCAAGGCAGGCAGATATTCTTTAAACATGTATTGATGCAATCCCGAAGAGTTTTTTGCAATACAGTATTCAAAACTCCTTTGTTTTTTAATTTCTAATCAAGCGTGCGCCACACTATTTTCCACCGACAGTATGGTGCAGATGAAAGGAATAAATTCGTTATCTTGTAAACCGGTGACTTTAAGGAAAAAACCCGAAACAGGTCGATTTTTATTTTTAAGTTGTGATATTGTGGCATATATGGTATACTAGTGACGTCATCCGTCTGGGCGTGATGACGTAATCAATGATTTTTTTAAATGAGAATAGAGGTCGTGTGGTAGCTCATTTGAAAGGTTCTTCAATGCTCTATTCAGTAATGTCAACATTTACATAATTATTTTTACAGGATGTCCAAAAATTTTTTATTAAATTAAATTATTTGACAAAAAAAGAAGTAGAAAGACACCCTGTATAAATAATTGTATAAATGCTTATATTACTGAATAGAGAATTAAAGAATATTACAAATGATCTAGCACACGACCCCAATTCTCATTTAAAAAAATCATCGGTTACGTCATCATGTTCAGATGGATGACGTCACTTCTTCTTCTTTAGGTGCCGTGTCTGTATTCAGGCGTTGGCCGTCATCATGTTTACAATTTCCTGAAATCTCTCTCTATCAGCTGCTACGCGAAATAATTCTTCTACTGTGCAGCCACACCATTGTCTAATATTACGCAGCCATGAAAGTTTCTTTTGACCAATCCATCTCTTTCCCTCCACTTTTCCTTGTATTATAAGGCGAAGCAGATGGTATTTAGGTCCTCTAATTATATGGCCGAAGTATTCTGTTTTTCTCCTCTTTATGATGCTTATGAGCAGACGTTCCGAATTCATCATTTGAAGAACATCTTCATTGGAAGTTTGCGAAACCCACGATATCTTTAGGATTCGTCGATAGCACCACATTTCGAATGCTTCTATTTTGTTTAGCATTGTGGTTTTTAACGTCTATGTCTCACAATTATACAATAGGATAGACCACACATAACATGTCAGCACCTTCTTTCGAATATTCATCGACAGGTTTTTATTACATAAAACTGGTTTCCAGGTCATAAAAGCCTTCCGTGATATTTCGATCCTAGTTATTATCTCTTCATCAGAGTCACAATTTACATTTAACCAGCTGCCAAGGTATTGAAATGATTTACCCGTTCTAACTCCTCTCCATCAAGAGAAAGCTGGCCTTGATCTATATTAATCTTTCCAACTGCCATCCACTTTGTTTTTGAAATGCTGATTTTAAGGCCTCTCCGATAGCTTGCTTCACTGACTAGATTTAGTAGTGTCTGAAGATCTTGTAAATTTTCAGCAAGAATGGCTGTATCGTCAGCGTATCTAATATTGTTGATTACTTCTCCACCTAGCCTTACTCCCTCTTGTCTGTCATCCAAAGCCTCCCTAAAGATTTCTTCAGAGTACAGATTAAAAAGGGTGGGTAATAAAACACAACCTTGTCGTACTCCACGTTTTATCGGCAGTTTTTCAGTACGACTGTCTCCAATTTGGATAGAGGCTACTTGATTGTAATATAAGTATTTCAGCGATAAGATGACGTCACTAGTATACTATATATTCCACAATATCATAACTTAAAAATAAAAATCGACCTGTTTCGGAATTTTTCCCTAAAGTCGCTGGTTTACGAAATAGCGAATTTATTCCTTTCATTTGCACCATACTGTCATGTCGGTGGAAAATAGTGTCGCGCACGCTTGATTAGCAATTAAAAAACAAAAGAGTTTTATATATTGTATTGCAAAAAACTCTTCGGGATTTGATCAATCGATGTTTAAAGAATATCTACCTGCCTTGGCAACATTCAAATTTTCTGGTTTTCACATAGTTTTTGAGGGTTAAAAATGGCCGATTTCGCAATTTTTCAATTGTTAATCGCCTATATGTCAAAAACTATCAACTTTAGAGAAAAGTTACTAAAGATATTTTCTGGTTAGAATAATCCAAAAAACCAAAAAAAATTGTTCCATGCAAAAAAAATAATTTTAGGAAAAAAACAAAAAAAAAACGTTTAAAAAATTTTTGACCAACTTTTGGTCCTGGCAACATGCAAATTTGTTAAAAGGGATCCTTTTTGAGTAAGATTGTGCAAAAAATCCGAATTAGAATATTTTTCCTAGCGGGTGCGCAGTGGCTTTCTGGACTATTTAAATGTAAAGATAACATCAAGTATATTTTTTCTCATACTAAAGACAAAATTAAAAAAACTTCAAAGAATGGCATTTATAAATTGTCATGTGGTGACTGCCCTGTGACCCAGGTGGGTAGAATGATGCGATCCATAAAACCTAAAAAAAACTTTGTACCATGCAAAAAAATAATTTTAGGTAAAAACAAAAAAAAAAAACGTTTAAAAAATTTTTGACCACCTTTTGGTCCTGGCAACATGCAAATTTGTTAAAAGGGGTCCTTTTTGAGTAAGATTGTGCAGAAAATCCGAATTGGTATATTTTTCCTAGCGGATGCGCAGTGGCTTTCTGGACTATCTTATAATTTCGATGTTCCAGAGTTCAATCCAGTCTTTTGGCGCACGTATGTTTTATCAATTTGTTAGGTACTGAAATCACAGTTTTCATCACAATAAAAAATGCTGCCGATCAAAAACCCCAAGCTGATGATTATACATTATTAAGTGCTCTATGATTAGATTAGGCCAGAGCATATTATGCTAAAATTAGGATTTTGCGTTATTTCTGGGATACGCTGTATACCGGTATTAATAAGTATTTTTAAGTTTTATAGCTAAACAGGAATCAAATGCAGACTCTTAATTTGCTTCTACTTTTCTGCCGTTGGCAAAAAACTATGTTTTTCATAAAGTGATTTTACAGAAAATAATCTATTTATTATATTTTTACTAGCATGACAATAAAGATTTTAAACGCCTCTTTCTCTTTAAATCTAAATCAAAATTGCTTAATAGCTGCCATTGTATTCTCTTTAGTCTCAACTGAAAAGAAACAAACAATTTAAAAAGTAATTTAATCCTTAATCTTCAAGTCCATAATCTCCTATAACTCCTGCACGAGAAAATAAAAGCACGTTCACGTTCGTCCTTCTATAATCCTCCATTACCCTTTCCATTACCATCAGAAAGGCTCAACAATATTACTCGGATTATCCAGGGAAGGAGTCACGGGCTAACGAAAACTATGACGTTACACTTTTTATAAAATTATTAGCAATAAAATTTTATTTCGCATTTCGCAAATATGATATTCGCAATGTTATTGTGATTCCATTAAACAACATTCTCAAACTTTTCTTGAGAATCAAACATAACAGAATATAGAAGAAGTGAAGAGGTCACCCTGGTCACCGGTCAAGAACCATTTGAATACTGTCTTTTTCTGTTTAATATATTTTGACCGCATGCAGCACGGACCTTGATAGATAGAATGAACGACATCGGAATTGACAAAATAGATTCTCAAATTTTATTATAGGAAGATATTTATTGGAATCAGACAGCTATCATAAAGACCAATGATAACACGTCAAGGCCAATTAAAATACAACGAGGTATCAGACAGGATTGTGTTGTATCACCGATACTGTTGAACGTCTCCGTCTACCTCGAAGGTAATATTTTCGAACGCTTTATCGCATTTTTCAGAAGGTATCGGGATAAACGGACAAAGATTAACTAATATCTTCTATGCAGATGCCACTATTTTAATGACTGATTCGTACCACAGTCTTCAGATACTGTTAAATAGGGTTACTTAGAATTCAAAATGGGGATGAAGATCAATACTACGAAAACAATATATTATGTAAACCACCAACATTTTGAAGACGTAGACCAATACAAATATCTTGGCTTACTGGTTCAACAATCAACTTGACTATAGGCAAGAAATAAGAGCCAGAGTATAGAGGTAGCTTGACAAGGTTTTATCAAAATGAAAAATTTATTTTTAACAGTAGCATTACAATGAGTTTTAGATGTCGTTTTCTGCATTAGTATAATATATGGTCAATACTATAATATTTAACGGAGGCCTGGAGACTAAATATAACGCTGATGAAGAAGTTAGAAGCTTTTGACCTCTGGCTTTATAGAAGGATCTTAAAAATACCTTGGACAACCCACACCACCAACAAATGTGTCCTGAAGAGAATGTATACAGATATGGATCTGCTAAAAATAATCAAAGTTAGAAAAACTCTAGCTACCTACCTAGGACACATAATGAGACACAAAAAGTACCGCCTCGTGCAACTGGTCATCCAGGGGAAGACTAAAGGAAAACGGTGTCCAAGTAGGTGCCAGATTTAATGGCTTAAAAATATAGACTGAACTGGCCTTGATTCAAATATTAGAGCCACCTTTGCAAGTGTAGTCACAAACCTCCACTATATAAGATAGCACCACAAGAAGACGAATTCGCAATATACTGCTACAAATACGTAACCACTAAAATTAAAAACTTTTTTAAGATTGAATAGAACTATTTTCAAAATGATTCCTTGTGAAATCTCCGTTTTTATTGGTATTTTGGAATTTAAGTGGTTTTATTGTCTAAACGGACATTTATAAAGGGGCCTAAATACGGAAAATATTGCAATATTCTACATGATCTTCATTGGCTGGGCAGTGACAGCCAAAATATACTCCAACATCCTGTAAAATGTAAATTATATGAAGCCATAAATGAACTACTCTATAAATTAATAAGACTTGTAAAAACGACTATCAGTAAATTATCCACAAGTCTTTCAAACGTATGCAGGGTTACGGCAGGGGGGCATACTGGCGTTCCTTCTCTTTAATATTCATTTAAAAAACTACAAGAGATGATGTGAACAATTTTTCATAAGTCATCGCAGATTATGGCCTGCGCTGATGATTTGGATTTGGTCGCAAGCACCACACGGAAGCTTAAAGAGATGGTTGTAACGACCTTAATATGGCACAAAATGGGTCTTAACCTACACTAAGAAAACAGAATGTTGGCATCCATTGCAAATAATAGAAATAGAGCCAGATATTGCTAACAAAACGTAAGCACAGACGACTATAATTTTAAGGTCGAAAATAAATATACTTATATTACCACGTATCGACCAGGTCGATAGGAAGCTGATCTTCGGCGTTTCTGTGGCCCAGACTGCACTGGGCTCCCATGTCTGTCAGAATCAACAGGAACTGCAAATATAAGCTCTTCCTGCTACATCGAACGTCTAATCGTGCAGAAACCTTATGGCCTCACAGAAAGCCACAAGTTCATTCAAAGACAACTTCCTTACCTAGCTCGTCTACATAAAGGCCGATCCCAGGATCTGCCATCTCTAATATGCCAATGCCAGGCACTTCCAGAGAGCATATAACGAGGTTTCCTTGTCCTCATCACATAGACGATACCATGGACCATCCGCCAAGGCAATCAAATGAAGGTATCGTCAGAGTCTACAGTGGCCGGTGAGCATACTGACCACCAGGGAGCACCTTCTACGGTTTCAAAGATAAAGTTGGGCTGTGAGATTTTTGGATGGCCTCACTATGTGCAGCCTAGCCCATATCAAACATCCACAACTGGTCCAGGAGTCCTGGAGCCTCCGCAGGAGAAGCTCCTTGAGATTACCCTGACAAGTACTAAAAGGGCACCCCAATCACAGGGTTAGGTCCCTCAGGCCTGTATGAGCCTAGTCTTGCCAGGGCGTCAAATTAGCCTATCTGGGTTCTCTCATAACAAGTGATAATGACACATCTGAAGAAGTAAAAAGAATGGTACTGCACTGAACAAATGTTATTTTGGACTAAACAAGCAGCTAAGAATATACCTTTAATCCAAAAAACCATAATAACAATATATCAAACACTCATCCTACAACAGTGCTGACATATAAGTCAGAATCATGGACCATTTCCAAAACAGATCGTCTGTTTGTCTGTTGGAAAGGAAGATACTAAGAAGAGTAATGGGTGCAATCTGTGAGAATGGCATTTGAGGAAGGCGACATAACTTCGAATTATAAGAGAAGTTTCATCTAATGGTAAATGGTAGAGATGTAATATCTTTTAAAAAAATATGTAGGCTTAGATGGGCTGGAAATGTGTCTAGAGCAAATGAAAATTACCCACCTAGACGAACTCTATTGGTGGTCTTCTTCTTGAAGTGAATATCCGTGACGAATGTTGGCGATCATCATGGCAATCTTCACTTTATCTGCAGCAACGCGGAAAAGCTGCATATATGTTGTGTTAAACCAGGTTCCGAGGTTTTTTAACCTGAATGTTCTTCTTCTTCCTGGACCTCGCTTTCCAAATATTTTTCCTTGCAGGATGGCTTGTAGGAAGCATATCTGGAATTATTTCGCATAATGTGTACAAAGTATTCCAACTTTCGAGATTTGATGGTGGACTTCCTCATTTTTTGACCTTATCAGTCCACGGGATTTTAAAAATTCTCCGATATAGCCACATCTCAAACACTTCCAATTTTCGGCACATATCTTCGTCCAAGGTCGATGATTTAATACCATAAAAAAGGACAGAGAAGTCGTAGCATCTCAGCATTCTTACTTTTATACCAAGAGAAAGGTTGTGGCTCTTTAAAAAGGCCCCCCATACGGTTGAAGGTTGATCTAGCTTTTCCGATACATGCTCTTATCTCTTGCTTGTTGTGCCTCACTCTTCCTACAGGGGTTTGGTTAATGTAGACTTGACCTTCTGTTATCTTTTTCTTGCTAATGATCATAAGCTTGGCCTTTTTTACGTTTATGTTGAGTCCATATTGTTGACTGTAATACGTGATTTTGTTCATGAGGACTTGTAGGTCTTCTAGGTAGTCCGCAAATATTATGGTGCCATCTGCATACCTGATGTTTTTTAGCCGGTACCCGTTTAGTAGGATACCTCTTTCAGTTTCGGGCAAAGCTTCAATAAATATTCTTTCAGAGTAGAAATTGAAAAATAGAGGGGACAAGACGCAGCCCTGCCTCACTCCACGCATGATTTTTACATATACGGGTGTGTTCACCGTCAACTCTGAAATTTGCAGTCTGATTCCAGTAAAGGTTTCTAATTATAATCAGATCTTGGTTGTTAATTCCTGCTTTTTTAGTACATATTTGCATCATCTTGGCGTGCTGTACTCGATAAAACGCTTTCTCGTAATCAACCAGACATGCGTATACGTTGCAGTTAACGTATCTGCATCTCTGGAATAAGAATAGAAAACAAAGCCTTTCTCGAACCAACAGCATTTATGAACCCAAACTGTTGGGCGAAATTTGACTTTCACATAGCTTGTAAATTCTGGTATGGCCTATTGGTGGTTGGTACCAGTAGAAAACAGGAGTAGAGGTAGATCAAGACTAAGACGGAGAGACAGTGTAGACGAGGACGCGATGAAAATTGGCATTGAAAATTGGCAACGATTGGCGATACAGAGAAAAGATTGGCGAAATAGACTGGGGAAGGTCACAGCTCAACTAGACCTGTAGCACCACCGATGATGATGAATTACCATTTTATATTGCATGGTTGTTTTTGCTACCACCAAAGGTTTTCTTTTAGATGTAGATATATTATTCCATTGATTGAACAGATTGTTCCATTCGTTATAGGTCATGATCGATGACTTCGGTGGCTCACCCTTAGTTTTGATTTTTATTTTATTATATTGGAGAATTTGTACTGTTTCTTGCATTCTTGTGTGGCCTGTAGAAGTTCTTTGTTTTACTGCTAAAGTAGTCTAGTTACTCTGTCATCTTCTCGTATGACAAATATCTTATTTCCGTGTTTAATTCTGGTTTTGATATTTTTGTTGTTTTAGGGTTACTTTTCTTAATTTTCCTAGCGTTTATACTAGGTCTTGATCCCGCGTATGAAAAAAAAAGTTGATTAATAGCAAGCTGAAAATTTGTTAATAGCTTAAGGGTGTCTAGTCGGACAAACTTTGATATATGGGAACAGTGGAACAGGGGAAGTTTTAACTGTGGAACAGGTTAAATATTTGGAACGGTCAGACCACGAAAACGGCACGTGTATTTTGTCCGACAGAACAGACTTAAACTCTTCGAACAGAGATTAAACTCTCATGCAAAAATCAAACTGCTATTTATCACCAAATGGGCGTTTTAATGAGTGGAACATGTAGAATATGTCAAATGCCAGGAATTATGACAGGTGATAAATAGCCGTCTGATTTTTGCATGAGAGTTTAATCTCTGTTCGGAGAGTTTAAGTCTGTTCTGTCGGACAAAATAAATGTGCCGTTTTCGTGGTGTGACCGTTCCAAATTTTTAACTTGTTCCACAATTAAAACTGCCCCTGTTCCAGTATTCCCATATATCAAAGTTTATCCGACTAGACACCCTTAAGTTATTAACAAATTTTCAGCTTGCTATTAATCAACTTTTTTTCATACGCGGGATCCAGACCTATACTTCCTTGCGCAGCTTATAAAAAGGCCTGTTTCCGCGTACCAAAAAAAAAGTTGATTAATAGCAAACTGAAAATTTGTTATTAGCTTAACGATGTGTAGTCGGACAAACTTTGATGTATGGGAACACTGGAACAGAGGAAGTTTTAATTGTGAAACGTGATTTTAATCGTGGAACGTGTCAGCCTGACAAGTTTATGATTGTGAAAACTAGCAGGTTGTTTTTAGGTTTATTCAATAGAAAACTTCATATAATATATTGAAAAATGTTTGTCCGACAAATATGTTGGGCATTTTAATAAGTTCGACACGTAGAACATGTCAAAGGACAGGATTTATATTGGTGGTAAATAGCAGCCTGATTTTTGCAAGCGAGTTTAATGAAAGGATAACAAATAAATTGGAAGTTCTGTCCGACAAAATACATAGGACGTTTTCGTAGTCTGACCTTCGAAACCTAATGCTAGGTTTGAATTGCTAAGGTTGCTATTGAATAAATCTAAAAACAACCCCTCACAATCATACATTTGTCAGGATGACACTTTCCACAATTAAAATCACGTTCCACAATTAGTCCAGAAAGCCACTGCGCATCCGCTAGGAAAAATATTTCGATTCGGATTTTTTGCACAATCTTACTCAAAAAGGACCCCTTTTAACAAATTTGCATGTTGCCAGGACCAAAAGTAGGTCAAAAATATTTTAAACGTTTTTTTTTTTGTTTTTTTCTTAAAATAATTTTTTTTGCATGGAACAAAGTTTTTTTAGGTTTTTTGGATCATTCCAAACAGAAAAGGTCGTTAGTGACTTTT